>NW_009931455.1:24034-46205 GCF_000696875.1 Nestor notabilis | reverse complement strand
TCCTGCTGATTAGAACTGTTTAGGTGAAAAAGATTTATACAAGGTGCCAAAGCAAAGACAAATGAGAGTGAAAGGATACTGAAAAAAAATTATTTCTCTCAGTTCTTGAATGATAGATGTTCTTAGTGAAAATCAGCACAGCTGCATAACATTGCACTGAGTTTAGCAAGCAAGGAAGTCGCTGACATTATGTCTTCTTTAGATCTGAAGGATCAGGGAGACGTTTGAGCATATTACATGCAGAACAGCATTCTCAAGGAGGAAAAGAGCTAAGTCATTTTCTTCTGCATGTGTCCTCCATGTAGGAAGACAGGCTAAATACTCTTTAGATGCACTGTAAGCAATCACGCCTTTAAAAATGAATTCCCTAATCTCTTTTCTGCTTTCTTTCTTCTTCCACCCCTACAACCCCCGCAGAATCAATTTGTATGAGTTGATCAAAAAGAACAATTTCCAAGGTTTCAGTTTGTCTTTAATTCGACACTTCACTCAGTGTGTGCTGAGATGTTTACAAGTGCTCTACCAGGAAAGAATCATTCACTGTGATCTGAAGCCTGTAAGTACAGTTATTTCATAACCTCTTATTCTGTACAGAATACATTAGTTTCAATCTATTATTTATTGATTGAGAGGCAACTCTCAGAAGAACCCTTAAAACCCAGTAGACTATTTGTACTGAAGCTATAGTTTATATCAGACTGTGTTAGTACTAGACTCAAGTAATTCTTTAAATTAATTCAGTTCATTCACTGCAGTTATTATACAAGTTCAGCTGGTTGCCAAAATGTATGCAAATATGAATCAAATTCAGGTAATAACTTTTTTATTAGAGAAAGAAAAAAAGTGCTTATGGAATTAAGTATTTCAATACAAGGGACATTATAATTCAAGGAGATATTCACAGGGCAACTGGAGATATTCACAGGGCAACTGTTTCAGTTTATCCTGTTAATTCTATTAAATTTTATATGCATAACTGTAAATTAAGTAGCCCAGTAGATGACAAAGGACTTCTATAGTACAGAGTTTAGGGTACTCACCGGTTTCTGGAGGAACATCTGTGATCCAAGTCCTGCTGCTTTATTTGCTAAGCATTCATGCTAGGTGAAACATTTTCATTCTCCTTAATCCCCAATTTTAGGTTTTTCCAATTTTCTGAGATTTCTGAAGTATTTTAATTCTATTTTAATTTCAGGTGAATGTTTCTCTTGACTTATTTTACAAAACTGCAAATGAACCAGTAAATCAATAAATCAGCCAGCTCTCAAGTAAAAACGCTAAGGATGAAGTTCTTCTCTCATTTTGCTTAATGTATCTTGACTCAGAATTCTGAAGAGTCACAGTCTGTACTCATTGTCTTGCCAACATCTTTGCCAGACCAATTTACAGTGAGAAGTGAGGCTTGCAAATAACTAAAATATCTTAACCAGAAATAATTATCCCAATGGGAAATCTGTTTTCAGGCAGCCACTGACAAGGAATGAGGTTGGCAAGATCTACGAGTGTATTAAATCGAGTAATATATTAGTGAACATTTAATGAGTTTACTGAAGGAGAATTTTGTTCTCATTCTACAATTGTACAGTTTTATGAATTTAATTTATGTATTTGAAACTCACATCTGTTACTTCATCTGCCTCCTGTGATATTTGTCAACATAATGTAGAGTATGGAGTTTCTCTGGACTTAATGCTAGGTAATCACTGCCCCAGAACCTGGTTTTGCAGTTGATCAGCTCCCTTGCATTGTGAGAGATTTAGAATTAGAGACAGAGTTCTACCATGAAGGGTAGAGGGAGGATGCTTCTTCCCATAATAGAAGCGCTTGGGTAGTGGAAGTCAGTCCATGTCTTGACTTTCACAGTAGCAGCTTCTCCCTCCTGTCACGCAAAGTATTTCCTAATGAGTCCACTAATTACTACTTTGAAAGAAAGAAACTACTTTGTCATTATTTGGCATCAACCTGGGAACTGCTCAGTGCTTCAAAGCTTTAACGTGTAATCACTTTAAAACTGATTGATAAAGGTAGCCATCTCTCCACTGAGAAGTGGAAAAGGCTGCATGATCAGAAAGGAAATCAAAGAAAACCCTTGATTTAGGTAGATTTATAATGAGGATAAAAGTCAGCTATGCAGAAGATACCTAATAGGCTATGTTTACTCATTGGTGCAAATACCCCTGTGCTAGCTGTTTAAGAATCACTTCTCAAGCTGGAATTGTAGGGAATTGCAGGCACACAGTGCTGTACCCATCTGCACCCAGCTAATAATCCATAGGACCCTACCATTTCTGTCCATCACTTCCTGGGGATCCCAGAGAGCCTTTCTCAGCGGGATCACACTGTTGTGAGGTGGAGAGAGGTATGCTTAAAGAGAGTCCGGAGAAAGTTGAAAGCAGTGGAGGGAAAAAGCATGAAGTACAACTCATTCATGGGACAGGGGCTTTCTGTGGTTATAAAAGGATGGTTCTGGTGGATTTAGCACAGCGTACAACCAGGTGCAGTTTGCCTTTTACTAGGTTAACAAATAATGAGGTTTATGGAGCTCACTGCTTACACAGCAAGCACTCTTACTGGCTGGTGCCTTGATAACACCACACACTGCACAGTGCAGTGGCTTAGATTGTATGACAGGGACTCAAGTTCCTGTCTAGCTAACCTTCAAACTGGATACCTCTACAAATCTCTCTTTGGTTAATTGCTCATTATTGGATGCTTACTCATGTTACCAAATACATTCCCAAGGAAGTTCCAGTTTGAAGCTTTCATTATGCAGATAGGTGTAAACCTGATGTGTTACTCATTTATTTTCCAAAGTGTTCATTAACCTAACATGGTGTTAAAACCCTTTTTTCCCTGTGATTCTTTTTTCTCTTTAGGAGAACATATTATTATACCACAAAGGCCAAGGTTCAGTTAAAGTTATTGATTTTGGATCAAGCTGCTATGAACACCAAAGAGGTTTGCAGAAAAGTCAAGTTGATGTAATTTTCTTAATAAGCTTTCTCAATTTTGAATAATGTGAAAACTATTTATTTGATTATGCTAATACAGTGACCTATGCCCCTATTTGGAATCTGATGAACTGTTCAGCCACCGGTGGTAGAACAAATACTAGTAGAAGACAAGTATTCTATTGCCATGCTTGTTCTTCATCCCAAGCCTGATCAGCTCCTCTAATCCTGTTGAAATCAGAATTTCATTTGCAAGAGTAATTAGCTGAAATAGGCATATGAGTATAATCTCAATACTTAACAAGGAATTTATCAGGTCCAGAGAGCCTTTCTCAGAGGGATGGTTAAATTACAATTGTTACTTTTTGGATTAATACAATGGGGGAAATGGGAATACGTTTTTAGTCTAGAAAATCTAAACTCAGTTTTATTTTTTTTCTATCAAAGATTTAGGTAGACTGTGCAGGAGATGACAAGAACAAAATCAGTAGAAGATAAATGAATGTATAAAACTTTACCTAATAGTAAATCTCAATATTAGTAGACATATTGTAAAGCAAGAATGATATCATCATCAGGAATGCAAATATCATCTCTTAAAAAAACCCAAAGAAACACAACAATGAAACCCAAAACCCAGGAAAGAAATCTGCACTGTGTTTTATTAACTTAGAAAAACAAAACTAGTCTTAAAAGGCTTATATTTTTCCTATGAATGATGGATATTGAAGCTGAGCCAAACTTTTCCACCCATATTTTGGGATTCAGACCACCAGATTCAGACCACTTACAACCCAGTTTTGTAGAAGTGTGTAATCATTTTAAGTTTGACCATATTTGAGTATTATGTAATCTGAGATGCAGCCTGAAATATTTGGGAAGAGTAACAAATTGAAACACAAAACAAGTGAAAGGAAAGATGGAGCATGACTGAGGAGCCTGTCAGCTGAAAAAAGGATTGGTACAAAGTGGTACAGGCTTAGAGAGTGGAAAGAAAAAAGACAGCAATTTATTTGTGACAAGAATGACAAAAAGCAGACAACAGTTGTGCAGTTGGTCAGATGCACTAGGGCAGATTGCCACCATGTTACTCTATAACTGTACAAATGTAGAGAAATCACATACTGTGCAGCACTTACTTTTCAGGGTGCATTCCTTGCAGAAAGATGTTGAATATGTGGGGATGCAAAGCAGTGCAGAAATACAAAGTGATGATCAGAGAGGTAGGAATAAGAAAATAACAGAGAAAATAACACAGTAAGTGTGTTTAGTTGTCTGAGTAACAAGAGAGAAAAGAATTAGTCCTCTCACTATAATGAGTCCTAATTTTGGAATGAGATCTTTTGACATCTGCTCTGTGGCTGTAATGCATTAATAGGGAAATCAGAAGGCAGCAGGAGATGTTCCTTAGGTGTCAGTGAAACCAGTATTTCCTACAGTGCAAGCCTGTGATAACAAAGAACTGTTGATTGATGCAAGGACAAGACCTCCAGATAGGAAAATGGACATGGAGTAAGCTGAATCACAGCACTAGTAGAATAATTTCTTTCAGTGAAATTTGTTGAAGAACAATTGCCAAATAGAATAGTGGAAAGTATATTACCCATAGGTTTTCAGAGCCTATCCCTCAATGTGAGCAATCCCTTAATGTCACTAATGGGTAGAGTAGATTTATGATGCCTGAACATGTATTTCACTTTTCTGTGAAATCTGGAATCCACATTTCTGTCCCAATTATGATATTTTGCTTTTCTGTTTTGATATAGTGTACACATATGTTCAGAGCCGGTTTTATCGCTCACCTGAAGTGATTCTTGGTCATCCTTATGCTATGGCTGTTGATATGTGGAGTTTAGGCTGTATCATAGCTGAGCTTTATACAGGCTACCCCCTGTTTCCAGGGGAAAATGAAGTTGACCAACTTGCCTGCATCATGGAGGTAAGTTTTGGGATTGTCTTTTGAACTGCATGTTCACCTGATAAAACTACATTGCCAGCAACAAAGAAATCTCAAGACATAATGAAACATAATTGGCTATGGGCTGGCCATTTAGAGAGGGTTTTATTACGGAGCCAAAGAGCTCTTTGACACAATGGGTTTTAAGGCAAAACTGTTATTTCCATTTCATATGCCAAACACTACTTTGTACACTTGCTGTTTTGCTTTTGAAGGAAACATATTTTAATCTGGTCAGAATCTTTATGGAGAAGTTAGAACAGAAGAAGCATATCTAAGGGGAAGAAAAAGCAATCAAAATTATAACAGGCTCCTCTTCTCTTAGAAATCGAATATGTGTTGATTGAATCAGATTTCTTTAGTCCAGTCTCCTGCTGAGGAAGAGATTTTTGCTAATGTTTGAGTAGTCAGCTGTAGCTTTGTCTAGAGAATCTTGAAAACATCAAAGGCTTGAGTAGAAACCCACTGGGTGCCCTGCTCAAGTGCTGCTCTACTCTCATGGTGAAAAAGTTTTTCCTAATAGCCATCCTGCACTTCTCAAGCCACAGTCTGTGGATGTTGCCCTTTCTTATACTGTCTGTATGTAGCAAGGGGTTTGCCACTACCATCTTCCTAAGTGTTTTTCAAATGTCTTTTTCAAAGACATTTAGGAATGTGCTGCAACATCTCCAACCTCAGACCACCTACCCAGTGCAAATTTCAGAATAGGTGCAAAACTGAAAGCAAGTTACTTTGCTACTCCATACCAATCACTAAACTGCAAGCTGATACTGAACTCAGCCCCAAGTTCTGATCCTTCTGGTGCCATGTTAGTTTGTGCAAGATTTTTAAAAGACAGCGTCTCTCCATGTGACCTTCTTCAACAGCTGTCATTAATAGAGATGTGGTAGTGAAGATCCCAGTATTATCCTTTGTAAGATCACATATTTCTGTGTGCAGACAGCTTTAGGGAATCAATTCCTTCCACAGTAAATGGCACAAGAGGAAATGGTTTGTAGACATTTCACAGTAAATTGTGACATTCAAGTTCTCTCCTGATGCTTGTTAGGTGTGTTTATGAAATGAGGAGTAATTTCATGAGTTCATTTTCTATGTTGAAGGTGTTGGGTCTTCCACCAGCTGATTTTATCCAGGCTGCATCAAGGAAGCGAACATTCTTTGGTAACTGCTTCTGACTGTTTGTCCTTGCTGGATTCCTCCCAGCTAGCTAATTGCTAGTTAGTAGCACTGGTACAGAGCAAGGCCAGAGAACCTTAGCTGCTTCTTAGCTGACAAAACTGTACTGGGGAGAAGCAAAAGGGTAATATGAGGCCTACAAATGAATGTGATGCTTTTCTCTTCATGTCTTACGGGCTTCTCATTGCCAAGGTGATAGGGAAGGGGTGGGGAAATCTATTCCACTGTTACTCCTTAATAATATTATTGCTGAAAGGAATGCAGTGAGCTTTGGGAACTGATATGCATTAAGTTCATTCCACTGTCTATAATTTGGGTTTGAAAATTACACAAAAACAAACAAAACCCCACAGCATAGGATGCAGTCTCTAGGATGTAAACAATATTGTTTGCCACAATGCTGGCAGACTATCAGTCCAGCAGGGCTAAACCAGAGTTAGTGGGATGGATATGGGTACTGGTTTTGCAAATCTCTTAAATATTTGATGAGGATTTAGAACTTTTTTTTTAAGCATGTATTTTATTTTTCTTTTTAAGATTCCAAAGGTTTTCCTAAATCCATAACTAACAGTAAGGGAAAAAAAAGATGCCCAGACTCCAAGGATCTAAGCACAGTACTCAAAACCAATGATGCTGGTTTCTTGGACTTTCTGAAAGGATGTCTGAGGTGAGTTCATAGGTTTGACTTATATGCAGGAGGCTAGTTCTGACTTTGCTTTCATTCTATTGTGCCTTCAAAATCTTTGTATCTGTTGGGGGTTTTTTGGTGGGGTGTTTTGCGTTTTTTGATTTGGTTCGCTTGGTTTGGTTTTGTTTTCCGTGGTAGCATTTGCGTAACTTATGTTATTCACAGCTTACTGCAGAAAGAAATCATTGCACAGAAAGCCTATACAGGATTGGCCTAAAGTACAGAAGAAAGCTGACATCATCCCACCTAAAAGCAGATCTTTTGATGCTGAACACTAAACTCTAAAAACAATGTTTTTTACTCATTGGGGCCTTTGTATTAAATCCTTTCTGTTTTATCAGAAAAGGTTCATTCAGATAGCATAGATAATGGTAATGCACTGTCCCAAGGTCGTGTGTATATGGAGATCCAAGTTTAGTTTTGTACTTAAATCTAACTTCTTATCCTATGGGAAGAAAGTCTTCCTGTTTCCTCCAGCAGGAGTTGTATTTGGAGCTGGCTTAAGTGGCTTGAATGTCTTGATGGAATTTTCTGTGCTAGGGCTTGGAAATGGCAATCAGGTGTTACAGTGTAGTATACGAATGAAAACAGTTCTGCTATTTGAATAGCTGCTCACAAAGATCTTGCTTTCTGCATGCACATTCCTTTAGGTGGGGTTAGAAACTTTTTAGTTCCAATATAGCATATGCCTCACTCTTAGCAGAGAACAAAAAGGCGTTCAGCCATGTCTCCACCCTAGAATCAATGGTATTGCTTCTTCTCGATTATGGTAGTTAGTGTGGAGAATTACGTAGCACAGTTAGCACTGTGTTGCCTTGTAGTTTGCATGCTGATTTAAGACCTTTTTCTCCTTCTCATAGTTATACTTATTTTTCATTGATAGCAGTGGCATTTCACATTTCAAGAATTAGTTGATAGACTGTATTTTTCTATTCTCTTTATTTGAATAGATTATTATAAATCACTGGAGCTCAGAATGCGAAAAGATTCTAGTATGTCTCAGAATCTGTCATTTCTAGGATGAACTGTTGACTTTAGTCAAGGATTTTGCTACTGAAAACCTAGTATGACAAGTGGTCTACAGCTTTTTTCTCAAAAGAAATTGATGATTTGCACATTTTTGTATGTTGCTAAATGCAAATAGCACGTAACTGTTAACAGTCTTCAGACAAGGTAGAAATTCTCTACACAGAAACTTTTTACCTAGTATCACAGAATAATTTAGCTTGGAAGAGACCTCCGGAAGTCATCTAGCCCACCCTCCCACTCAAAGCAGAGCAAACTTGGAACAGGTTTCTCAGGACCTTGTCTGGTCAAGTTCTAAGTATTTCCAAGGAGGAAGATTCATAGCCTCTGGGGCAACTTGTTCCAATGGTGAACCAAACTCATGGTGAGAGTGTCAGTGGCAAAGTGACTGTGCGTTTGTGTGGAGGAAGAGAGACATGATTTAGTGTCACCAGCATATCATCTGTTATCACAAAATAAATGGGACTTTTCAATAAACGAAGTACTGTGGGAGAAGCTCAAACATGATCATGTTTATTTTCCAAGGTGGTCATGTTACTAAGCATTTTACAGGGTGGGTCTCTGCAGACCCTGCTGATATGAGGTGCTATTTTATTAATAGGTCTTTTTGCTTGGGAGATAGTTACTAATGAGGTTTTACTCATCCATCAAACTAAAAGGCTGACCATGCAGGAACAAACTTTTGTCTGGTTGCCTTAAATACTAATGTCTTTCATAGGTGCACTAAGGCTTTCAAGATGAGCTTGGATCCTAATTTGTACTCTGTAATGGCAGCAGAAGCTGGCCTCATACCTTTTCCAGTTCTACCTGTGTCTTATGCAAGACTAATATTTTGTGTCTTTTTTAGCACTGACTGTAGGTTTCTTCTAACAGTTCAGTAGTACTTTCCTAAAGAAATCTATGTTACTGCATGATTACATGATAAAAAGATCAACCCTCTCTGTTTCACAAAGAGATTGCTTTTAATGTTCTCAGTTTGCTAAATTTGAATAAATTATTGATCCATTTTGTTTTGCTGGCTGAATCATAACATTTAGAAAGTAGTTTCAGTGAATCAAGAGAAAAAAACCCTGTGAACAAATATTTTCAGGGCACACATTAGAAATATTGTGTGTTGGGATTGTTTAAATTATTTTCAAAGGAATGAAGTATGGTTTGAAAAGAAAACTCTTTTGGAGACAAAAAGAATTGAACTCTTTTGTCATTTTCAGTTGCCAATCTGTGTCTGTCCAAAGTAGCTTGATACATTTGCCATAACTTCACAGATAGTTTTGTTCAACTTGAATATGAGTGTTTTGCAGATGAAAGCATCAATCAAACAAACAAAAATCATTCAGCTTTTTGATGACAAGAATCTGTTTGTTTTCCTACATTATTTCTGTACAGTTCTGGACAGCACTGACATGAGACAAATCAGAATGAAATAGTCTGCAACTGATATACAGATTAGTAACAGAAGTATTAGGACTGATAGTAACATAGTAAGAATGGAAATGTAAATGTGTTTGAGCACTGGAAGAAACAGCAGAATAGGGGTTGAAAGAATGGTATGTATTGGTGACAAAGGCCTGTAAAACTAGGGAGCATGTTTCCTGCTGTAAAACTAGGGAGCATGTTGTCTGTCACCACCAGAAAGTCTGTACTCTGGTGAGACCACACCACAGTGACAAATCTCAAAGCTCACAGCAATTGCATGGCAACAAGGCTGCAGATTACCACATATACTGTTCATTTCCCTGTTAGCCTGAAAGGAAAACAAACATATATTCCAAAAGGAAAAATAGATCATGAGTAGCTACCTTGCCTAACATTTATGGAGACTGAAGTCAGCAAGGTTCTGATCTGAAGGAACATGCCCAATGACTTGTGATGAGGACTCAGTAGCTGACAGCGCTTGTCTCTGTGTGACGCACAAGTGCTCTTGTTCAAAGCACTTGGTACTTGTGAGTATGGGATGTAAGAACTGAGTAAATGAAAACCGTGAGAGGATAAAGTCAATGTAGAGATTTTGCAAAAAAAATAAAAATAAAAAAATCACCTTTCATTTCCATAATAAGATCTCATGTGAGTTTTGTTAAATTAAGTCTCTACAGTAGTTTCAGGTACAGTTAAATTAGGGAAGACATATCTTTTGATGAATTATCCTGTGTCTCATTTACGTTCCCTTTCTTGGAGCTTACATTGACAGAATGTGAAAACCATGGAAGAACTATTCAGTATTCATACTGAATTTCCTGAATATTCAGAAGTATTCATTAGGGTCTCTACCCTAATAACACCTTGAACTGCATATTAAAATGGTTTGATACTGCAGAGGGTTTGATCAGCAAAGCACACAGTGCTGGAGAAAATAAAAAGTTTTGAAGGATGGAAGAGATCACGTAAGATTTTTCCTAATTTTCAGCTAAAAATTTGTTTCAGAAATATCCTCATGACCTGACTTTCAGAAGATAATACTGAATCTTTTGGCTTAAATTAATTTTCTGTCATAAATAGTTGAATAATTATTTGTCTACCACGGATTTAAGGTGGGAACCTGCCCTGCGCATGACTCCCGATGAAGCAATGAAGCATGCGTGGATCCAGGAACCAAAAATATACAGAGCAAAACAGAATTCAAGAGTGCTGAGTGATGGCTCTTTCTCTACACTGGAAAAGAAAAAAGAGAATATTCGTAAGCATGTGCTACCTGGAGAATTAAGGGCATTGTGTGATGTTTGGTATTTCTTTAGATCTGAAGTAAGGTGAGCTGATGGTACACAGTGTGCAGATAATGGATGGTCACTGGAAAGTGGTGGTTACGGCCACTCTCACTTCAGTAGAAATGCATTACTTATGTTTTATAGCAGCTGACAGCAAGGAGACTGGCAGTCCCAAAGATTCACATAGAAAGATATTCTCCCTACTGACAGCAAAATAGTGATGGTATCTGACACCACACTATAATGCACTTCACTTTCAGAGGAAAAGAATGCATCAGTGCTGATTCTAAGATCCAGAGAAAATTTTCAGCTGTTTTTTCTTTTTCTGAATTTGTGACAGTTGTGTTTATCTGCTGCTAAGAGCCTGCAGTCTTACCCTATCATTTTATTTATTTCTTATTACAGAAAATATCTGGAAAGATATGGCTGACAAAGTGGAAAGTGACGTGGAAAGTGAACTGGCTGAAAGACTGACTCCTATTGTGCCCTCCACATGCACAACAGAAAATGATTTGCAGAACACAAGGAAACATGTTCTTCCAGAGAAACATTTGGAAACCCAAATGGACAAGCCTGTAAACAATGGTCAAGTAGAACACAGTGGTGAAACAGTTCTTCCAAAACATTCTCTTTTTTTCCCACCGATTAAGTAATACACCACAAAAGTGATGACTAGTTAAGTTGCATACATGTTATATTTTGTAGGTATTATTTGTACTCAGGAATATAAGCTGTATCTGTCTGTACATGGGCTGTGCACATTGTAAGTATATTTAATGGTCATTTTACCCTGAAATAGTCCAGGCAAACAAAACGGAATTTGAAAACTGTTCCTTTTTCTTATCTACATCCTTGTGATCAAAGATCCTTCACAACCAGCAGCAATAAAATGGAGACTGTAGAGGTGGAGAGTGGCTTATTCTTGATGCTATAACAGACTTTTGAATTTTAGGTTTCCTGGATCTAAATGAAAGAATGCATTGATTGAAGAATCTGAATCTTTTCACTTACTTCAGCATAAATCAGCAATAATTCATGGATAGGATTACTGGATTTACTTCTGTATAAAAAAAAAAAAAAGATAAATCAAGCACAGCATCTTCACTTTCCTCCTCTATCTCCCTCTTCTTTATAGTGAAGCACTAGGTGGAAACTGTTGTCACACCTTCTTAGCAAAAGAAGCATTTAGAAATGCAAATTATGTTCTTTAGATCTTTAGCAGCAGCAAAGAAGAGTGGTATTCTGGGCCCACTGCCGCAGAGCTTCCACTCAGTACTCACAGCAACAGAAAGGATGGATTAAAACAAGCTGTTTCAATTCAGGAAAATTGTCCTCCATGGGAAATTTAACTCTGAAAAAAACCCCAGATTTGTATGACTTCTATGTTTTATATGTTTAATTAATTTAAACATTTAGATCTTTGGACAATAAATGGATGCTACTGCAGTTTAGAAGGAAATAATGAGGAAATAGCCCTACAAAATGCAGCTGTTACTCTCGCAGTGATATTGCAGTAGTCCCAAGAGAAACAAGTGTTCCTAGGTGTTAAGCCACCATGACAGCAAACTCCACAGGCTCTTTGTGCAAAAGGAAAGCCCAAAGGATATGAAAATGGTCCTCACACAGTTCTAGTGTAATAGTGGGTAAATAAGCCACCTGACAGGGTACAGAGATGACGGCACAACAAAAGGCCTATAGCAACTGTGTTCTCCTACTTAATAGAAAGTTTATGGAAACAGTCACCTCAGAGAAAATGGGCTTTACAATGCAGCACAAGAATTCTCTTGGCTTCAGACAAATCCTGGGACTCGTAAAGAAACACCTGGAAATGAGTGACCCAAGGTGGATGGTAGACCATTACTGAGTATAATCACCCCACTGTGAGGCAGACATTACTGACAAGCAGGACAACTTGCAGCACCAGAATTGTCTGTATCTCTGGCTTCAGAGAGACTCCTTTGAAGCCGAGAGACTATAAAATGCTCCCATTCATCACCAGGATGATATACTGGGAGAAGTGAGTTCTGTTGTGCGCTGCATTTAGGTGATGGAACAGAATACCCAGGGTGACTAAGCATCTTGTAGAATGTGGGCCAAGCGCTTCTCACACTTCACAGAGAAGGATTTCCACCTCTGGTCAGAGCTGAATGAAAGAGTCAAACTCATCGTCAGTTTTAAGAAATATTCAGATAGGTTTTTGCAGATATTTGGAAAATATTTTCGCTCTTTGTTTACAAGTAACACAGAAGATGATAAGAAACAAAGGATTTATGTTTAAGTACAAGGGTTCAGTGTGGACTAAGAACAGCAAAAATACTTATCCTGATACCACATAATATAAAAAGCCATATTCTTATACCCTTGCAACTATAATTTGTACTGTTTTGATTCAGTTGCTGCTCATTCTCCTTCTCTGTTGTGGTACATTCACTTGACTGCTTAGACTGCTCCAAGTTAAAATACCTGTCTTAGAATTGGGCATTTGTGTATTTGTCTGCTTTACCTCAGAGGCAAACTTTGGGGTCAGTTATACCAGGTTGCTATTGATAGTATTGCTTAGTGTGAATGAAGCTATAAACCTCATTTCACGTATGGGCTTGTGTGCTGGAGCCACATTTTCTTCACAATTAATACATTTCAATAGCTTTTTGTAGTAAGCAGCATCATATTATTTCTCATGGCATATGCTGATGGGTTTTTCAAGGCATTCAACGTTGAGAGAAAAGTGACAAAGCCACCTGAGACTGCAGTTCAGTTAAATTATCCTTCTATTCACAGAAGACAGACAGATGGCATTTCACTGTAGCTGGCTGCCATGTTTTTCCTGTCTTCTCCTTGCTGACCTGCTGGGGTTTTTTTTAGTTCCTTCAGCCTCCACAATGATTTCTGTCTTCAAAATCTTTCCTAATAAGGGCTTTTTCAGATACGTGTTGATTTTTTTCAGACATGACAGAAATAAATCAAAATTACTTAGCAGAAAGATCTATCCCTCAGATGTCATCACTGCTTTCACATTCCTCTGCAGAAACAAGGAGATCCATCAGGTCCAGGTAGCATATTCACCTATGTGCCATAAGAGGACAACCGTCAAAGAAGGTTGAGAAGAATCCTTTGACTCCTGCTCTGCTTGAGCCACCTGCAGATGGTAACAGCGTGGACTCAGAAAAAAGGAGCATGGAGTGATCAATTCAATTACTTAATTGAAAAGCCCAAACCATGCATCACATTTTGTTCCTATCACAGAATGGTTTGTGTTGGAAGGGACCTTAAAGCTCATCCAGTTCCAACCCCCTGCCACGGGCAGGGACATCTTCCACTAGAGCAGGTTGCTCCAAGCCCCTGTGTCCAACCTGGCCTTGAACACTGCCAGGGATGGGGCAGACACGACTTCCCTCAGCACCTTGTGCCAGTGTCTCACCACCCTCACAGGAAAGAACTTCTTCCTAAAGTATGATGTAGTGTCATTTTTTTTAACCATATTTGCCAGGAAAATTAGGTGGCTGCTTTCTTGTCTATCTTCATACATTGGTCTGCCTGTCTTCCAGTTAGTGTCCTCTTCCCCTGTTAACTCTTCAACTTGTTAACAGATATTACCTGAAGTAGGTAGAGGAACAATGTTCTCATAAGTACTTGCTTCTGTATACTACAGTTGGCACAGGATTGAAAACCCATTAATGTTACGAGTGAGGGAAAGTCAGGACAATGCGATTATGATCAGTTCTGCTGGCCCACTGAGCAACCTGAAAGCACCATCTGCCCAGGGAACACATGCATGTTTCTGCATCACCGTAAGAATATGCTGCCTCTGGACCAGGAGCTGGGCCAAATAAAAGCCATTAGGGAATTTGGGACATAGAAAGAAATGGGCATTTTACAGCAGAGGTAACTGATTTGGGGTATAAGGCTAGAAGGGGCATCATGGTATGGAGGAGTGCTGGGAAATCACGTCATTGTGTTCAAGAGAAGTTGCTGAAACCAGTACTGTTACAACAGTGGGTATTTACAGGGTGTCAGGCACAAATCTTTAGGAAATAAAGCTGTGCAAACACAAAGCCTCAGTGAACAAGCTGTTTTGTCTTTGAAACCTCATTAAGAAATCTTTGTCTCCAAAAAAATAATGATAGAGCATACTCCTAGCCCTGATGCCTTTCTGGATCTGAATTAACTTTGCAATAATTGCGTTTTACCACCCCTGCTAGGAGGCTGCCTTAAGTATAATTGCTATGAGTCAAATGTACAGTCGCTGCCAGAGCCCAGGCGAGACCATGGGGATCCTAATTCTTAACATATGCATGAACAGCTATTTTAGATGGGCTAGTGACTGAGGATATCCACACAGAGCTGACAGAGATGAGACAGGTACACCAGGAAAACTGCGCCCTCCTGGAGCAGCAGGTGAGGGCAGGTGAAATACAAGAAAGCATCTCAATTATAAACACCTATGTGTGGACAAGTGAATTATGTCTCCTAGGGCTCCACTGACAGCTCATGTATAGGGATGCACCTGTATTTGTTTAGACCTCTATATATCTACACATTATTCTCAAACTTAATTCTTCACTAGAAGTCTTATAGCTAATCTTCAGCAAGAGGTTTTTCACACTAAGTTCAAAACTGAATGTCTTGAAATGAATGACTAGCTTTATACTAACAAATGAGAAGGCATTTAAAGGGTATAGAAATGCTGCATTTTGGATTTATTCTATGTCACTTAAGTCATTTAAAAAAACATTTGTTTGGTCTAAGTTAGTCTAAGCTTCCTCTGCCACTGATCATGAAGGCAACCTAAATATATCCCTTTGACTGAATATCCATTTTTGACAGCCTTTGGTCTTTGAGGTACAGGTTGAATTTCTTCCCCCATTTCCAAAGCAAGAGTCTGTGGTTTTTTTATTTTTTTTTTTAACTGAGGGATGTGCTCCAGCCCTCTTATCATCCTCATGGCCCTTCTCTGGACTTGCCTTGGGTGACATAGTTTATAGTGTGTGGTGTCCCTACTCATGGCAGGGGGGTTGGAACTAGACGATCTTAAGGTCCTTTCCAATCCAAACTGTTCAATGATTCTATGATTTTGCTAAAAATTGGCCTAAAAGAACAATCAAAGGTGTCAAGTAACCTCAACAGAAGATCAAATACTGTGACATGAAATACATATGTTGCTTTAACTGGTTATAAGAGGAATCCCATGCTTCCTACCCTGCACTGCAACAGGGAGTTGTTGGGCTGGGGAGACATAGGAGTTGGAGTTGTCTGTGTGGCAGGGATGTGTGTGCTGCCAGCAAAAGATATCAGCACTGGAGCCTTCAGGGTCATTTCAAAAGAATACTGGGCATAGCATTTTCATTCTTCTTCTCAAGTTTGTGGTACATCACCATAATCCCCAAAGAGAAAACTCAGTGAAGCATCACTGCTTTCCCCTTCTTTCTATGTATCTGTCTGCTGCCTGGGGCAGACCCTAGCTGTGCCGTTGCACCCTGTGGTTCTGAATCTCCTCTTTCTTTTCATATTTGGCTCCTGTATAAGCACTCATATTTTTAAAGGAAGCAGTTTTTATCTTCTTTCCTCTACTCAGGTCATCTATAATTATATAATCTTCTTTGGCATGTTGCTCACTGTCAATCTGTAGTATCTTCCTGCTCCTGGATATCTCTCCCATGCCCCTCAGCAGTGGCATGCAAACACCACATCCTGCTCTACCAAAGAAACCATGCAATTTTAGTCTTTGTCACACAGCTAAACAATCCCTCCTTGTGTTCCAGCAGTGTCTCAATTGCATCCCCTAATCTCAGTCTTGCCCCAGTGTGAGAGAGGGGTTTTCTGCTTAAAAGAATGGAGAAGTAGCAACGGTGAAGATTTCTCATGACAGCAGCTCTGCAAAGCACCCTAATGCAGTCATGCAGATTCCCTTCCCTTCCGCCTTTCCCTCCCCCCTGTATCGTTAACTCTGTCTTCGGTTCTCTCCACAGATTGGATGAAGTCCCTCAATTTTTATATCCCTGTCCTGTCCTTTGCATTGTCATATCCCTCAGCCCTGTCTAGTTCCCCCAGAACAGTGTCTTGGTCCTCTCTGGAGCAGAGAAAATTTAAAATGTTGGCATTGTATTGATATAATTCACAAAACAAACCACAAATATACTTGCTGTCTACAGCAGTACTGTCAAGAACCTAACCTGGGATTCAAGCAATCTGTGTGCAATCTGATCTGTTTAAGCTTTGTCCCTGAAGATGAGATTAGATATCCTTTCTTCTCTGTTGTTCAGCTGTTCTGCAAGCACTTGTCTCAGCAGATGAATACAAATGGGCTTTTCTAGGCTTTCCTAGCAAGTAAATAGGAATAAATTACCATGTCGTTCAAAACCCACAGACCTGACCTGTGTTTTATAGTGGATTATGCAACTGAACAAATTGGAGGTAAAATGCACAAGGCACTTCCTGTCAGAACCAGTTGGAAACCTACAGAAGCTTTTTGTTTTTCATATCATTACACTGAAAAGTCTTAAGCAGGGCAACAGATGATGCCTCTTCTTTTTCCACTCACTCCCACCACGGCATAGTGCATGCAAAGGCATTTTTCTTATTCTGCTATTCCACTACAGTCCCCATTTTCATGTGCCACAGCAGCTTCCTCTGATAAACCATGGCCGTAAGACTCACCAGCCCATTTCCAACAAACTTGCCAGTAACCATCATACCAGATAATAGGGAGCCATAGTCAGGGTTCATTTCAACACAAAGGCAAGTTAGTCAGAAAAGCCTCTTTTCCCTGGCAAGAAGAGCCAGCATCACCCCCCTGAGGAGTACTGGGTGGGAGGTACACGCTTTGTTGGGTATTTTTTGGTTCTGCAGTACAAAAAAGCTATTAAAGTGTTTTAAGATGTATATGGCATGGCCTAGTATGGTTTCACTGAGGCAGGGTGCCAGGGCATATTATGTAAAGTGTTGATCTTTCCTACGTATTAAATTGAATATAGAACAGTCAATTTCCATTTCTCCTTTCTGGCAACAGGCCCAGCTTCATGTACTTCCATATAAACTGGGCCATTTGTAGCACAATAGCTGCCCAAGGTATCAGCAAGACTCAGAAACTCCAGTGGTCCTGTTGATGATGGCAGTTCTCAAGAATCAAGGGTATGCTTTTCTGCTTGTTCTTCCCATGTTTTTGTTCTGGCCAGCCTGCGTCTCCACTGCTGCATTCCTCCACCTTCCTGGATCCTCCAAACATGGACTACCTTTGCTGGGACTGTGATGAACAGGAGCTAATGACATTTGAGCATCCATACAAGTGGCTGGATGGCATTTGGTTCAGCCCTTATGGAGAGTTTCCTGGATCTGACATTGTCATGGGAGGTGTCTTCCCAAATAGCAGCATGTACTTCTATGTAAGCTGAAAAGACCTCCTCTGCATCCCCTTTTCAAAAGGTCATGCTCCACATATATTGACTTGAAAGCATATGGGCTCAACTGGCTAAAGGTAAGTGTCAGAGGCCATTTGAAAACCTTAGCTGGCATGGCCTCTGACAGTCCAGAAGAAGCCAACTCTTCTGCAGGTCCTGTGACATGCCTGCTAGCCCCATGCAGCTACCTAAGATATCCTATGGTATCCCAGATGGCATTAGGTGATGTTGCTTAGGCAAATAAACTGATCCCATCTGCAAGTCAAAACCATAGCCAGAACCAATTAGATATGGCTGAAGCAATCACCTACCATGAAGCTAGAAGAGGTTGCTGGTAGTGTAACTTCTGATTCATCCAAACCAAAGGTCAGTTCAGACAGCAGTCAGATGTGAAACTCCCATGTTTTCCCTCACTAAAGCTCTTCAAAGGTTAATTTACTTGGTTACCCCTATAGTAACTGGAGATGTGTTTATCTCCAAAGGTTGTTTCTTCCTGATGGTCTTAAATGTCTCCCATAGGAATAGAATAGGACATCCTTGGAACTTGCTGTTTTTTCCATTGTCTGTAAAGGCAACCACTGAGGATAGATGCCTGATGTTAAGGCAGCTGGAGTTTAGAAGAACAAAATTCCACTGTCAGTGTTATTTTTTTTTTTTTTTTAAAAAAAAGAAGGATGTTATTTGGAGGTTTTTAATAGTGAAAAAGAAACAGGCAGTTTAACGTTACCCAGATACAGAAAGAAAAAGTTTACACTGATGAAGTGTTTGTAAGTCACAGTGCCTTTATTTTGTTCAGATGTTTTCACTTCCCTTTTTACACAATCGTAAAATGTGGTTTGCATGCAATGTGCCAGCGTTCATCTGAAATGGGGGAACTTTGGAAGGGCTGAGGTAGCTAGCTTTACTTGTAGTCATTAGGTGGTTGCAAAACTGTTCTTGTAATACCCAGTTTTGAAATCTTTTTTGTGATTTTGGCACAAACAGGGAATTTTTGGCTGTGAATGACTACAGGGAAAAAAAATACGATCGATTTAGAAGAAACACTTATTCTTTATTTTTTAATAATGATTTTTCTGTAAGTGATTTGGGGTAAAACAGAAGCAGTTAATTTATCATAAAAGATCATCATGAAAGGAAAATTTGAAATGTTTGGTTTCCAAAATAGCAAACGTTCCATTACTTTCAGAAGAGATATTTAACATTTTCAATGGTTTTCTATATTGGTAGCTGAAACTCTTTGTTTATATTAGAAAATAATTTTGGTCCCACAAAAGTTTTAGGTTTTTTCAATTCTTTTAAATGTCAGAAAATATCTCCTAATTATTTAGGTCTGGAGACATTCCAGTAAACAAGCACATTAGTGACCACAAAAATCCACATTTGCTCAGTAGGCTGTAAAGCACATCCACGGAATGCTTGGAGCAGTTTGAAGGGAAAACATACTAGTTACTGCAAATGAAGTCTGAGTGGGGTTTTCCATTTGCATTCTTCCTTCTAACCCTCTCTATCACATCTTTGTTTTTTGTTTTAATATTCTTCTTTACTACAACCATAACAAAGTCATTATCTAAGTAATATCCAGTGGGTGAAAAACTAGTGAAAAAGGCTTGTTTTCGCAAGGTGATTTTTTTCCCAGCTGCTTATTGTCTTCCTCTTTCATAAAGTATACTTAATTTTAAATATTTTATTCATTTCAAAATAGCTAATTTGCAGACTACTTATCTTTGAATTTGGATCTGAAAGAGTGCAACAGGTATTTCAAGCCTGCACCACTTTATGATTAAATATTCAGATAATGAGTGTCTGGGTACTGTTTAAGCTGTGGGAGCTGTACAGTGGTGCTAAAGATCTTTGTATAACCTAGAGCAAGCAGATGTAGTTCATATACTGTTAATGTGCTTTTGGCAATTTTTACAAATAATTACCATTCTGCAATTCTACGATACAATGCTATGATGACTTACACAAGAAGCTAACAAAACTGTAGTCTGCTGATTCCCCATTACCAGCTACTGTTGAGCACAAATGTACTCAGTGTACACAAATGTACTCCAGGCACACAAATGTGCACCTGGATCTGCCCCATCATGTAAGGAGAGTGGTATGACAAAATCCAATTCTTAAAGATTTTCCAAGTTTCTTTTCTTGATGAGGTACAGAGGCCCATCTGACTCAACTGACCCCAAAATATTCTTCACCTATGACCGGAGGTTGGGCAATGTAAGTATTGGACAAGAACTTTACTTGGCATGTTAAAAATTTACCCTTCTTTTGCCTTTCTCTTCAAAATTGATCATACCCATGCTGTTCAAAAGATGGACATGACTGATCTTGGAAACATGCAAATAGAGCTGGCAAGAGTAGGAACGAAATGGGAATGGAAGGCTTGCTGTGGTTGGGTAAAGGGCTTATTTCTTAGGAAAAAGCTGTGAGGTGTTGTCTATTCCCTTGACTAGAGTTTAGGGAGCCAAATACAAACTGTGGTGCTTCTGAATTGCAATATAATTATTAACTCAGGTATATATGTATACAGGTCTACTGTCCCATCCATACAGCCCCATATAAAAATATCTATAATATACTGAAGATATTTACTGCTTCCCATCCTACTTTCGTGGGAACTACACAACATCACAGAGAAGAAAAATAATTTGTATGCATTTACCTGCTTTTGTCAAGTCTTTGACTAAGAGCTCAAAATATTTAATACACACTACAGTGTGTGCTGCCTCTAGTATTATGCAGCACCTCAGTGTCAGATATATGGATATTTACCAGGCAAGCTGGAGACCCCATTAGCATCACCTCATGACACATGAACTATTCTTGTCAAATGGAGTTCAAAAGTACCATCTCAGGGTGGTATTCCATTAACGACTTACTTCTCTAAACAGCACCAACCCACACAGTCAGCACTCACTCAAGCTGCAGCAAAATCTGCTGATTAGTGTGGGCAATATTCCATAGTAAAGAGGGATGTTATTTATATATATATATTTTTTTGTGGGATTAGTGCTATCATGTGCTGTGCTTGTGACTCCATAAAATTAGCAATCAAAAATGTTCAATAATTGGATGGATGATTTCAGTTCACTCAGTTTATGTTACAACAGGAAAATAAGTAATGCAGTTCCCTTTTGGAAAAAAAAAAAAAAAACACCCAAAAACCAAACCAAAACAAAGCAAACAAAAAAACCCCAAAACAAAACAAAACCAAAAAACAACCAAAAAAAACCAAACAAACAACCCACCACAAAACAAAACAAAACAAACCCCAAACAGAAAAATCTGAAAGAAAAAGAATTTGAGACCTTGTGGAGCTGACAAATGTGTTTGCCCTTCCCCAGGATATAGTTTCATCTTCTTGACTCTGTAATCCTCTCACTCATTGCAACCAAAAACCAAGTAGTTCTTTGCTAAAAGCATCATCTTTCCTCTTTCCTTCCCTCCATACCCCCTGCCGTTCTGGGTCTCATGCTGCTCGCATTGGCTGCCTTTGGCTTCTCCAATTCCCTGTGCACGTTATTGAGTTGCCAGGGGAACCCTCAGGTGACCCATGTGTGTTTCTTTTTCAATTTGCCATTCCAGTTGAAGAAATCACATACATATCCCTGTACCTTTATCCCACTGCCCACTGTCAAGCAGAAACACCATTATCTACAAGGTAAATTTGCAGGTTTGTCACAACTGGGGAGAAACAGGACAGGACAGACTTGCTACAGACTTGCTCCTTCAATCATGTACATGAGCCTGTCTTTTACAGCATTTTAGTATAAATTTGGGAGCATTCTGTTTGTCCATCACTGCCACTGAGATAAGCCAGCTAATTTGTCTGGTTTGGGTAGAGATAAGCTCTGTCTTGTTTCTAGCTTTGAAGTACCTTTGTGTTCCTGTACATCACAGCTGAAGAAATGTTGCTACAGGTCTGATGTCTGAGTGTAGTGAGCTCAGCACCATGTTACCTATTGGTATCTTTGAGAGCATCCTCCAGAATTTTCTATATTGAAAGCATTTTTACTTTTGACCTTTGAAATTGATAAGAATATTTGTATAAAAGGCCCTCCTTGGAGCTCCCTAGTGGATCATCCCGACCCAAAATGACAAACACACACATATACACAGTAAAGAGAGCATATATACTCACCCAGAAAATACTTAGGAACAGAGTTTAATAAGACAGTTTAGCTTGCAGTGATCACATATCAGGTTTGGTCAGACAAACATACTGACCAGCTGTCTGCTTAGGTACACTGGACTCTCCTTTTTGTCTCTCAATC
>NW_009931455.1:0-24003 GCF_000696875.1 Nestor notabilis | reverse complement strand
CTTTCCCTATCTTTGATCTCTTACCTAAGTGTCTGGTAATAATTTTTTCACATTCCCACAATCCACTTAGAATATCCCTTAAATTTTACACAACCCCACAATGCCCCTCATACAACCCATAGGTTTGCTCCCTCTTATGAGACCTGCAGTAATCTTGTTTTTCTTTCATCCATTTTCAAAGTTTTTCATTGAACCTTCTGAGGTTTATGTTTTGATGGATCTTCTAATGGTCCAGTGATAGCATCTTACAATTTCTACTTTCACTCTTTCTATTATCTGCTCATTCTTATAGTTCATGTATCTGCATGTTTAACTTTTATCTCTCCTGTGTCTTGCCTTTGTTTTATACATTGCTGATACCAAGATATGCTTACAGTACCCAGCATGAGGTATTTATGCCAGAGTACCTAAAGCCAGAAGAGCAATTTTCAGAAAGGCTAACCAGAGCAACCTGTCAATCAATAGCGACCTACATAAGGTCTTAAAACTCCTTTTAAGAAACAATGTTATGCTGACATTTTACATGAGTTCCATCAAGCTTTTGACTTGATGGGCAAGCCTAAAACATAGTGCTATGCTCTGACCGCCAGGCTCTGACTCACTTCATTTTGAATTGCAGATGAATGGGATGCTGGTTCCAGACCTTCATGTCTTTGCCTACTTGCTTCATACCCACCTGTCTGGCAGAGGAGTGAAAGCTGCTCAATACCAGTAAGAGAAGGAAACTCACAGTATTGGTGCTCATGCTGTGGGATCCCAGGGAGATGAGACCAGCAACTCCTTCTCTACTTCCCCTTCTCAGGAAGCTGTAGGGAGCCATGAGGTCATGCCTCACCCTCCACTCCAAACTAGGCAAACCCAGAGTCCTTGGCTGCTCCTCACAAGACATGCCTTCCAGCCACCAGCTTTGTTGCTCTGGACACATTACAGGACCTTCACATCTTTCTTACTGATGGGGCCCTGGGCTGGTGTAGACAGGGACACAGCTTATTTTCTTCATAGTAGCTACCATGGGGCAATGTTTTGATTTGTGCTGTAAACAGTATTGATAACACAGGGATGCTTTAGTCATTGCTGAGCAGTGCTTGCATAGTGTTGAGGCCTTTTCTGCTTCTCACCCCTCCCACCAGTGAGCAGACTGGGAGTATCAAGAAGTTGGAAGAGGACTCAGCTGGAACAGCTGACCCCAACTGACTTCCATACCATATGAAGTCGTGCTTTACAATATAAAGCTGGGGAGAAGAAGAAGGAAGTGGGAGACATTCAGAATTAGGATGTTTTCCCAAACAACTGTTATGCATGATGGAGCCCTGCTTCCCTGAAGATGGCTGAACACCTACCTGCCTGTGATGGGAAGTAGTGAACTAATTCCTTGCTCTGCTTTGCTCGCATGCATGGCTTTTGCTTTACCTATTAAACTGTCTTTATCTCAACCCATAAGTTTTCTCACTTGTACCTTTCCAATTCTCTCCTCCATCTCACTGGAGGGGAGTGAGCAAGCAACCATGAGGAGCTTAGCTGCCAGCTGGGGTTAAACCGCAACAGGCAAAGAACTGCACGTAGCAGTCAAGGTGAGGCTGTACCAACACTCAATACAGCAGGATGATCACCTCTTTTGACTGGCTGGTTGTGCTGTCTTTTGATGCACCCCAGGATGCAGTTTGCCCTCCTGGCTGCCAGGGCACACTGCTGACTCCCTATTGATCCTTCTGTCAACCAGCAGATCAGGCTGGGGTATCAGGCTTTTCCTGGCCAATTACATCTGCCATCAGCACAAAAACTAAATGTGGCATTTTCAAATGATGCTACGAGTTAGGATATTTCCTCCAACAATGATTCACAGCACAATGTCCACATAGCTACTATAGTCTGCTCTATGAAAGCACTAGTCATGTGGGAATTAAAAACTTGAAAGCCTACAGCTTGTCTTATTTAGACTAACCTATTTTAGTTGCTCTCTTTGCATATTAAGCACCCTTTGTCCTTCCTGAAACAGGCTGGACCAATCTCATTTTATGAATCCCCATTTGCCATCAGAAGCTACCTACATAGGAGAAGAACCTGTTTTGAGCTGCACAAACCCCATGTTCCTCAGGCCACAGTAAGTCAGCTTGGTTCTGGTTTAAAAGAGCTGCAGACAAATAAAGAGCCCCAAAGTGTGGCAGGGTCCTGTTTCAGCAGCACTGAGTACATTTCTCTATGGATCAGGAGCACAAGTATCATGCTTTCAGATGCCTGCTTTTGAGAGCACTGCCTTCTGTACTCTAATACTACTAAAGCCAGAAGCACTTGCCAACAAAGATGACCACATCAAGCCGCAACCTTACATTTAACAGGCTACTATAAAAAGATCAAATAGAAGTAGGCTTCCTTCCTTATCACTGATTTCTGCATGACTAAAAGAGGGAAGAACTTCTTCATGCAAATCAGATGGGGGAGGAGGCTATGAACCACCCTCAGTTCAGAGTACCATTTTAAAATCAGCAGCGAGAGGGAAGAAGGTAAAGGGGGAACAAGAATGTCAGAAAAACTCATTTATGCTGACTTGAACTTGACTGAATCAACCAGGCCCAAACTACAGAAGGTCACTGATGTCCAAGGTAGGTCAGTTGGTCTGAACTGAGCTTTCTTCATATTCTTCAGCCTTTTGTGGCGCACCAAAGCCTCAAAGAGAATGAAGGAAATGTGAGGCCAGTGCTGTGAAAAATGAACAGGTGGGGTATCCATGTAGGTCTTTTATCCAAAAGAAGGGGATTGTTATAAGCGCTAATTTTAATTTTCTTAGGTGCACATGTTAGGGAGAGTTTCTTATGTGATATTAAGAGTACTTTCTCTGAATCTGGGAGATTATTCCACAGTTGAATGCCAACTGGTCCTGAACCAGGCATGTTCTCAGGCACCAGACTGATTCCTGCAGCAAACTGATCAGAAGATTGAATGCCTTATGTTTCTGTTGTTTGAAGCAGTCGCGTGCACAGCCTGTTCCTGCTTGCTGAGCATGGGAGGCTTTGCTCCGGGGTTTCTTTTTTTCTACTGGCTTTGTCTGTACAAACTACATGTTTAATAAATCAAGCATAAAAAGTTTCATGGGCAGATTTAGTCTGATTTAGTATAAATGACTTTGCAAAATTCTAATGTAAAACTTATTTTTCTTTAATGCACTAAGAATTATTGCATAAAATTTTGCATTGGCTTTGCTGCATCTTCATAAAATTACATTCTAAAATAACAGACTTCACACACTTTGTGTTTCATTTTATTTTTAGTTCATTTTTAACTTCACTATCTCTTTGACAGAAACAGTAGATTCTATTTATATTTCTTATTTGCAGATGTTAGAACAGTTCTCTCTTTTTGCACCATCTTATCATTAACCCCTTGAAATTTAGCATGACTGCAGCTTTCAGGTTTGTTTTGATGTTGTAGCCAATCTCACCACATACATATGGATGTGAAGAAGATAATCAGATAACCTCAGACATTTTGCTCCACTTCCTTTTAGATTTAAAATATGTGTGCAGGTACTCATGTCTCCTCTGTTGCTGTTTGCACTGAAGATAAACCACATCTGTTTCTGCCTATAGCGAGTCGTCTTAGCTGTGAATGCAATGGAGAAAAGTACTATTCAGGCACAGTCAAACACAGTCACATAAATCAGTTTCTGTCATGTGTATAGCATTTCTCATAACTTCAGTCATTTTTGTTCCATTTAAGTTGTTCCTTAGTTTTCTCTGTTATTTTTGCCTGGGTTTAGATTCTACATATGCAGAAGTGAAAGTGCAGTCCCTAGACAGAAGCGCTGCAGCTAGCTACACATCATCTGGTGAGTTTTTAGCTGTCTACTATATTTATATGAATTTTAACACTGACCAGAGAGGATGTTGGTCCTTATTTTCCAAAAATGCAGTGATATAAAACCCTATGGGGGACAGGAAGAAACAGTTGTCTGTTTTACATAGCCAGAGCAGGGGGCTGTTAATGTGTTGTATTATACGCAACCAAACACTTATGGGTTCACTGGTATAGGAACACACAGAAATTGTGGGCCAGACCAAGAAATCACTGCAGGCATACATGAATAACTAAGGGTTAGTAAGAAGAGGGTGGGCATATACAATTCCTTCCTGTAACACTTTCTCATGCATGCATCTACTCAGGGACTTCCCAAGGCAGGTGTACTTCTGTTTATGTACCCTCAGTGGATTTCTCTTCTACGAACTTGCCCAAACTCGCCTTGGTTCTATACACAGCCCTGATTTCTACAGTGTCCTTTGATGAGGGGATCCACAGTTCTTTTAAACACCACATGAAGAAACAGCTGATTTCTTCACTCTGAACTTGCCTGCTATTAGTTTCAGCTGATGTTCCATGAAAGATACAGTAAGAAGCCATATCCCATCCAAGGTCCCCAGGACACTCAGGATTTTATATAACTCTGACATAGCTTCTTCTTGGTTATCTCTTTTCCATACTGCAGAACCCTAGCCTACACCATCATTTACTGCTTCCCTTCTCTGAATCTTTTTCCGTACTGATAGTAGAACCTCATTCACCGTTGAAGATAGAGGCAAGTCATGGTTTTTATAAAACCATGTGTCAGACAAAACATTCCTGTTTTTTGTTCACTTGCCTTCTGAATAATTCCTAAAGCAGGAGGCTGTAGAGTGTCCATCCTGGGATATATTCAAAACCTGACTGTGCATGGTCCTGGACAACCTGCTTTAGCTGACACTGCTTAGACTAGATGATCTGAAAAAACCTGCTTGTGCTCTATAAGAGCCAGCCAGTATCCACTGAGTTGAGAGACTAATGAGTATCGCAAGGATGCCCTTGAACTAAATCCCAAGCAGAAGTTCATAAACAGTCAAAATAAAAAGAGGAGACAATTCACTCCTCTGAAAAATTTGCGTTGTTGAGGAGTATAGCATGGCAGGACCTTTATCTGGTAGGTTCATTGGATTTTGCTTTCAGAGTATTTTGAGAGGGCAGATAAGGATCCCTGTGAGCACTCAATTCCAGGATCGAGTGCAGCAGAATATATCAAAGTATTGTAAGCAATGGCAGAAGGGTTCAGGTTGAATGTCTGTGACTGATGGAAAAATATGTGTCATAAGAAGAAAAAATATCTGAAGGGACAGCATCAAAGGGCTTTGCCTAACTTAAAAGAGTTCTCTCAGTGTGAGCCTGGAGATGGCATCTTTGAATGAAGACAAAGGGTTCCTTTTCCAGTGGTTCCTCTAATCTTTATTTTTTTCTGTCTATCTGTAGGTAAAAGCTGTTGCTCCAGAACACGTGTTGCTGTATTGGTTACTGTGATAATCCTCCTATTGGTTTTAGCAGTGTGTCTGATATTCATGTGTAAGTACTGCTAAAAATGTAGTAACTGCAATTAATTTGTGACCTTCACCCACTGACTGGCATCTGAGTAACATCATCCAAAACCAGTAGCAACAGAAGGCTAGTATGAAGGTACAGGACAGTAGTTTTTAGCCAACCACAGCTGTAAGAGAAAATCCTTAAAGAGCCGAGTGGTTTGGAAGCTTAAAATTCCAAAAGAAAAAAGTCAAAACCCAATTAAAAAACTTGATGATGTTCAAACAGTAAATAATTTATTATACAAATGTTTTGAAGAAACAAGACATTATTAGATAATGCCTATTAGTATTCTGCAGGCCAGAAGGCATTTTCCATTTCTGTTCATGAAAACAACAACAATTTTACTCAGTGGAATATGACCAGAAATTTTTGTGATTTTTATACTAGTGTCATATTCTTTTCTTCTTTCTTGAGAGAAAATTTTTCTGCTAAGTAAAAAATTGGCCCTGTAGTTCATGAGCTGGTCTTCCAATATGACATAGTTCTGACGTCGTTTAAAATGCTCCTTCATACGACTTAAATTTTGCTCTTTTCTGAAACTAGGAGCTGATATCCAGCCTCAAGATATATGCATATAAATGCATATATGCATGAAAAACATACACTTCCAAACTTATTTTTCTGTTTTATTTTTCCTTATTGCTCTAGGTGTTCAGTAAAAAGCAAAGAAAGCCTAAATGTTCCGCATTAATGTATGGCCAAAGCATGATGAAGTTCAGTATTAAGTTGCTCCAATTAGAAAATAACACGTTGTTGCTTGGTTAGGTTTTGGTGCCTTTGAACCATTTTCAATAATGGTGCTGTCTGATACAGCAGATTTTAGAGTTAAAGGTGACAGTATTCCAGGAGACAATCTTGATCCACCATTTATGTGTTGTAAATTGATTTCCATTCAGTAGGAGAATCAGTGTGATGGTGTTATTTTTCTCAGTGCATACCAGTATGCATTCATTTTGAATTTTTCACAGGAATTAATGGTTTTGAATTATGTTAGGTAGTTTTAGTACCAATATTTGGTACTATTATATGCTAAGGACTTCAAGGGCACCTTTACAAGCAGTACTTCAAGCTTCCACCCACAGGATCAGGTGATATGCAAAACCCAGCTTCTTCTTCTTCTACTAAGATGAAATGGTCCTGATACTGGTTCATATAACTTTGAGAACTTTTACTAAAGAATAAATTCTGATTCTCCCCCTCTTCCAAACATGTGATTGTGTCTTCAACTTCTCAGTCCTCAGCTTTGAACATTATTATAAGCAGTGTTAATACTTTGTAAAATATAATTCGTACTTTACCATGGGTATCTCTGTATACAGGTTTGGATGTAATTCTATATATCAGAGCCTTAAGAACCTTTGTTTTCAAAGCAAAATTACAGAACAGAGGAATCTGGTCCAGTGGCTCTGTTTTCTGGGAAAGCAAGTAAAGTCATGTCCCCAAATAATGCTGTTATTTCATACTTACTTCCTTCCTGTTGTCACCCAGTGTCTGGCTCTAGGCTTACAGAAGGAGCTGATTATTCCTTTGTAATAAAATTGAGATTCACGTATATCACTGCTCAGTTTGGAGTCTCTGGTGGTCTTTGAAATCCTCCATTAGAGGAGGAAAAAGTTGAGGAGTAGGCATTCTGTATGGAGTGACGGTGTTGGTCAAAGAGGACAGAAGAGCCCTGACAATGTGTGGCAAAATGGTCAGACATTCAAAACAGAAATCGCATTCTTATTTCCAGATCATCCAACTGCAAGCAGACCAGCTGACTCAAAAACCTTCTCCACCACCTGTGAAGATGCACATGCACTAGGTAGGTAATCCTCTGTCACTCAAAAGAACAGAAGTCTGTTTGATTGTCTTTTAAGGAGGTGGAGGGGGCTGGGGGAAGGTATATGTCTAGATTTTGTTCAGAAGAACAAATAAAGAATTTGACATCTCAGGAATAAACAACCTTATGTACACTTATAGGGTAAGCTCTCAAGGCCAGAGACTTTTCATATTTTCATATTCTTTAAAAGTAGTGCTTGGGCAGCACTGCATTACTGTTTCAGAGGTAGGAACTTATTACTCTCTCATACTAGTACAGAGGAGCCCATGGCTAGGTGAACAGACACAAATATAACAATCCCTTTGGTATTTCAGCATTGTAGTGAGCATGATGGATCAATGTGCATGTACTGCTTCTCAAGTATCTCTCCATTCTTAGCATTTTAACTAAGTGCAATTCCCTTTTGCTGTTTAGGAGCTGCTGGATAACTAACAAAACTATATCAAGCAGTCCATGTCTCCCTGAATCATATCACCCTTTCCAGGCCCCAATCTCTGTTCCTCCTGGTACCCTGCCTGGCAATGGAGAGAAACGTTCTTTCTTTTAGTAGCATCATTATGGCCATATTTTGCAGCAGGCAAATAAGATTTTTGAAAACTTAAAGCTGCTTTTTGACCTAGCCATTTCTCTTTACCTCTTGAGCAAATATTTTAAAGGCTGGATAACATTATCTGTGATCCTACTTCTCTGATTTATGCCTAGGACTGGAATTAACTATAGAGAATGGCATGGATCCCAGGTGGTCTGGTGAAAATCATAAGCAGAACCACACAGGTACTTCTCTGGACGTAACTCACTCTCTTGCCTTTCTTTTGTAATGGGATCCTTTTGTTAGCATGAACATGGATTTTTTCACAGCTGTTCTTCCTTCCTGCAGGCTGCCCCAAACACTGGGAAAAAAATGGGGAAAAATGCTACTTCTTTTCTCAGACATGGAAAAAAAACAACTGGAATGAGTCCCATAAAGAATGCACTGACATGAATGCTGACCTGGTCATCATTGACAACAAGGACGAACTGGTGAGATCAAAATTCGTGGAGCTTGACCTGTAAGCCAAAGGGCTGATGGGTTACACTTACGTCTTCTCATGTTAGATGTCTTCTCATGTCAGATGCCTTTGCAGTTCTATAATCCACTGATAGCTGTATACACCAAGCACCTCTATATGGTAGCAAACACCTTCACAGTAAGATGCATCTTGGTGGTTCAAGTATTGCACCTGGTAGCTTCTCTCCACAAGCATGCTCCCATGGGAAGAAGTAAGCTCTCTGCCTAGATGACTTATGTTTTAAAGACATCTAGCATATAAACCAAGGCCAAGCAGACACTTATTTGTGAGAGACATTGCTTTGATGAAAACTGAAAAGGCTTTCCTATCACAATCAGAATAGAAAAGTATCTCCAGGTATCAAGTCATACCTGGTTAACTACAACATACAGTTTTAATGGTATTGTAGGTGTATTATTCTCTTTCGTCTATTCCTAAGAAGCCCCAGAAAGAGAAACGAGATTAAATAAATTGGAAAAATTCAGCATCCGAATATAATTTTAATGTATTATCATTCTTTGTTTCCTTTCTAGAATTTTCTTTATAAACAATCTAGAAGCAATTACTACTTACTTGGTCTCACATATTCTCAGAATGAGAAGAAGTGGAAGTGGATTAACAATGTGGAACTCAGCACAGACATGTAAGCTTTTTTCAGCAAGTCACTGTGATGCAATGTCTGGAAACAGTAAAAACAAAAAACATACTTACAAACAAAACCAAACCAACACAGAAAAACCCCAAATGAACCCCAGACTAAACAACACGGAGTACAAGCAAGATCAGGGACTGTAATTTGGAGCAACCTGAGTCCTTGAGATACAGGTGCTTCAGTACATCCGTATGACAAGTCAAAGGGAGCCTGTAAGTCATGTGGGAACACAGGCATGCCGCATCAGGATGGCAAGAGAGGACATAGCTGTCGTTCTGGTGAGTAAGGAGGAATCTGATTAGATGGAATTCAGTGGAGAAAGGAAGGATATACCAGGCAGGGGCAAGAAAGTGTAATGTCAGCACCACTGAATGGAGGCTACTGAAGAAGGTGAAGGTCTCTGGATAGGAAAGTATAGCCTATATGCTTTTGTTGAGGTGCAGAGAAGAAAATTAATGAATGGGAATGAGACTCCAGCAAGGAAGCCCCTAATCTCACTGACAATAATATAGCTTAGCAGAAAAGCCAGGTGCCACTCTGCCTTTCATGGAAGTGGTACAACTGCATTGCATCCAGCTAGGTCAGGAATGCAACTAAATCTGCCTTTCTCTCCTTATTCAGGTTTTGTATAGGAGCAGACTTTATTGACTATTTCTGCACTGTCATTGGACATGGCAAAGTAGAAACTGCACCTTGCAGTGGAACCTTTACAACACGAAGTATGTGTGAAAAAGCTGCAGATACTTCAGAAAGGCAGAAGGGAAGCTATAGGAATGTGATCCCCAGCTTCCTGTAGGAATGGCAAATGAGATTTATCTCATCTCTAGCTGTCTAAATATCTAGTCAAAGGGACTTTTACAGGATCCTTCTAGACACTTTGCCAAGCTTAGCATATTCTTTCCCAAGATGTGTGTCTGAGACTGGATGGGTTCCCCTCTATAAGACCATTTTCACACATTAGGAGCCTAAGTAACTTGCTCATACCAGATGCCCAAGTTTCAGACAGCCACTGTTATATGATATGAGTCCAGCCTTAGTGACAGATGTGATCACAGACAGATTCTGTCTCTTACAGACGCATGCATATGCACCCATACATTCAGAGCCCTGCTTGTGCACAAGGAGGCACTTCAAAGCCTTGCCATGCACTGGTCTTCCCTGCAGCCACAAGTGAAGGTTAGCATATATACGTATTTCAGATCCTGTAAAAAAGTGCAACTACACTCATTGCCATGTGTCATAGACATAAATGACAGCACAGTCAAATATGTGTGTGTATAAACCGTACTCTGTAAAAGACTGTTAAAAACCACACTGGATACCAAACCCTGTGGGGCTAAAATGTGATTCACCAAAACATCCAGAAATGAACCTACACCACAGCTCTTTGCAAAAAATCACCACCAGTCCTGTGTAGGTGAGGGAAAGTATATGAGATTTAAAGTTAGCCCAGCTGAGGAAGGGCACAGGATGAAAAGCATTAGAAACCACCAAAGCCTGAAAAACACAATTACAATAATAGCTCAATTGGACAGAAAATACTCAGAAAAACAGTTATCTGTGAAGAAGCTGATGAGAAGTATGAGAGTGACCTACAGAGAATGACAACACATTTGGATTATCCTGTTTTTCTTGGATAATGATTGAAGGAGAAAATTATGCATGAAGGTTCTTCCTGCACAGAGAAGTTAGAGCCAGCAGCAGAAACAGGTGGTGCCAGCAGAACAGAGATGTGACCAGCAAATTCTGAATATTACCAAAGCTCTTCCACTGTGCCTCAGCAGCTCTTGGGACCCTGGGGCTTTTGTGACTCCGAGGATTATCATTCTTACTGTCTCCATTAACGGAGAATCATTCCTACTTCAAATGGTGCCATTCATGGCTGCAGGATGGTGAAAGACCTGTGAATTCCTTGATGAAGTGGCAGTGATGTCATGCTTCCTCACTGGGGAAAAAAAAGTTTTTGCTTAATCAAAGAATTTATGATCAGAATGTTGTGGCCAAGGGTAGTGAAAAATGGGATCATACAGGAAGAGCTCTCTCATTCTGATGCCCCTCAGACAAGCAATACTCCTTGCTGTCCTCATTCATCAAGACTTTTATGAAACACACTTGTAATTCCCCCCAGAGAACAAAGTAAGATTGTGTAGCTGTAACAGAACAATCTCAGTGGCAGAAACCAGAATCTAAACTATTATTTCAGAAGGAAGCTGAGCTGGAAGGGCTATTTGTTTGTACTCAGTGATCTGGAAGGGGTGAGAGAGTGCTCTATATTGTGTTACAGAAGGCTGCCCTTTTATTTTCATATTCCAGCTGCTGCCCTTTGATCAGGTGAGCTCTACTGAAGGTGAGGGCCGGGAAATCTCTTTCCTGTGAGCCACTGGACCTAGAGGGAGTTTGGAGCCTTCAGAAAGCAGCAGATCTAAGCAGCTCTGTGTCAGAGGTGACAGAAAGGGGGAAGCTGAAGCTGCCCTAGGGCCACTGTGGAAGTACATGAAGCTCATCAAACCCAGAATGCCACAGCAAGTCATAGGACTCAAAAGCAAACACTGCTTACAAGGAAATCCCTAGCACGGGAGGAAGTTTGATCGAAAGTGGCTTATTTACTCTGCCTCTGTGCGTTCTTTGTTCACAAAATTATCTTTTCCTGATTTTGTTATCTCAGTTTTTAAACAAAACTTAAGTTCACAGCTTGGGATTCTTTTCTTATCTTTTGGCATGCCCACTGCATGGAAAAGGTGAAACATTTCATATTATCTCTGACTTGGTCACAGTTTCATCCTGATGCCAAGGACAGGCAACCCTAAACCAATCCAAACCTAACCTCTCAGAGCTCCTGTGGCTCGTGCCTCCAGAGAATTATAAGGCTGGTTTAATTATTTATGCAGTTGAGCAATAGGTTGACACTCATTTGGAAAGTCAGTCAACAGTGTCAGCATCATTGGGCACATCCTAGACATCTTCAGGCTCCATTAGTGACCATCATCAAGAAGAACCTGGGACTGAAAGATGCCTCCAAGAAGTCTTCCTAAGGGCTCGTCCTGTTGTCACAGACCTATATCCCAGTGTGTTTCAAGCAAAATGTTACTGGGGCCTCGCTTCTCTAGTCAGTGAGAATTGACACCTCCACTTTCAGCTGTGGTGACACTGACATAAAAACCATTATTTCCATGCAATTCTCCACCAGCACAGTTTGACTTTAGTTAACTGGAATGATCTCTTCATGAAAGTAACAACAAAGAGAGCTAAGTGGCTGAGTACATGCTTAAGAGAAAATATGTGTGTGCATATGTGCTTACACATAGACACAAACATATACATTAACCCTCTAAAAAGCTTTCTTAGTTAAAACTGTTTGCTGACTAAGCTCTGCCCACATGTCATGTAAGGAGGTGCCATTCTGAAAAGAAAAAGCCAATATTTCCTTTTCTGCTGGATCAACTACTAGAGGAGGAGGAGGACCATGTGAGGAGAGAAGGATCATTTCCAGCATAGGAAACACAGGTTTCATTCATACAGGGTTGTTTTGGTTCATTGTTTTTTGTTTGGAGCTTGGATGCTTTTTGGAGATTGGGGTTTTTTGTGGGGTTTTTGGTTTTTTTGTTGGTTTTTGTTTTCCTAGTCCTGGTAACTTAAGCTTCAGCATGTGAAGTACGTACCAAATCTTTGGAGATGAAGTTACCACACTACTGAGCCTCTAAAACGAGCATGTACAAACAGATACAGAGAGGTTGTATTTAGAGGAAAAGGTAATTTCCCTTTTAAATTTCTAATGTCCACTGGTGAAGGTGTTACAAAGTTTCAGTGAAATAGCTGTATAAGTGCTTTTAATACAACTAACAATATGCTTTTTTCCTTATTTCAGCATTAGAAATAATAGAATTAATAAGCTGCGACTTAAACTATAGGTGTCACTGTTGGCTCCATCTGCTAAACAAACAAACAAACGAACAAAAACAAAAAAAACACCCCCAAATGTTTCTAAAAATGCTTTTGATATTGGCTTGCTTTTAAAAGGCCAGTTTTGCTCTCTCACCCACAGCTTACTTTGTTAGGAAAGGGACCCTTCTATATGAACAGAAATGCTTGGCATAGCCCTGACTGATAGGAGTTTCCTACAAACCCCCTTGCTCCTCCTGATCCTAGACTAGAGTCTGAGTGCAAGAGAGCAGTACAAAGGCGTCCTACAATTAGGTCAGTGTTTAAATTCTATGTTGCAATTAGTATAACTATTTTGTCTAGGTGTGATATTTTCTTGATGCAGATTGGTCAGTTATTACTGTCTCATGTAGATCTGATATAAGGTAGCTTGTAGTTGCAAAGCATATTCTTTTCCCTTCATGAATTGAACAGTAGCGTGATTGTACAGTAGCTATGCCCAAGTGATTAAATTTTGCAAGCTTTCAGCACTATGAAGACCTAAAAATGTGTGAACCTTATTTCTTTAGGATCCATCTCTGAAAAAAAAAAAAAAAAAAAAAAAAGAAGCTAGCCTTTACTTGGCTTCCAGACTTTGTGGGTGTTTAGAGACATGTATTCAACTTTTCAGAGAACTAGACAACCCCAGAGTATGAAGAAATAAAACCAGCTTATTCGGAGTACCATAGTTTTAGAAACCTATTTTTGTTTTCATTTTTGAATCTGGGAAATCAGCATGGTTTGCTAGAAGAAGTAGCCTTATGGCAAGAATGCTTCAATGAAGTCACCAAAGGGAAATTTTGCTGGACATTAAGGCAGTTAGATGCTGATCAGAAACTAAAACACTGAAAGGTAAGTTTCACTTCTAATGATGCCAAGATGCTAGATTTATCTGCTAGAGACTGTGGACATGTTCAAAACTAGCCAAGGCAATTTCCTCTGCAGTGAAGTGCAGTACAGTTTTAGGGCACAAGGTTTTAAAGAAATGAGTTCTAGAGATTTAGACAAAATATTTAGATTGTAGTAGAAAATTACAGGAAAACAGCATTTCACTTTTTCAAATAGAAAAGGAAACAGCATAGCAAAAACCAAGTGTGACAAATGCTCAGCTTTCAAGCCAAGTCCCATGGGCCTCTTTTAAACATAGGAAGATATTCTGCAAGAAGTCAGTGGAAAGGAGTGTAAATTGTAAAATATTATCCAAAGGGAGAATTACGAGGGCTGAGACAAAATTTGAAGATCAACCAACCAGACACATGAGAGAAAAAAAAAAGTAGTATTTCAGCTATGCAGGAATCATCTGAGAGAATAAAGTGAAATTGCAGAACAGATTAATTGTAGTTTTTAAGAAAAATATGGGATTTCCTGAGAAAGCAGTTTCTCTACATGGGGCTTCAACACAACTTTTGTTTTTTGTAATTAAGATACAAAGAGAAAATTATACAGCAGGAAACTTAGTACTGGAATAAACATTAACACAGGACCCATGTCATGTTCTTACTGTAATTAAGGAATTAATTAGGAATTAATTTTTATAACTGATCATAGCATAGGTTACTGTAAAAGCTCGCTTTCCAAAGCACTTTGGCTGCATGCAAACTATGTAACCAGAACAACTCTTGGCACATGCTAGTCACCAGATGATATTCAGCTTTTTGCTGGAGAATGCAAGTGTTTCAGGCTAAATTTGAGCAAAAGGAAGTGTAACAACTCGACAGCACCAAATTTTAAAGCAGCCTGCAAGCAAGACAATACCCAGAAAGGTTTTGCTGCTATTCTTATTTCTGTCCTTCTTATATACTGCTTTGCTCAATCTCTTTTACAGTGCAAAGCTTTCCTCAAACACAGATCAAAATGCTAGTACTGAGCTGCCACAGCTACAAATCAGGACCTAGTTTAGCAGGTTCAAATATATAATCAAAAGATGCTTCCTTTGCAAGCCAAACACAAGACAAGAAACAACTGATGGAGGGAACGAAGAAATGGATGTGATTCTGTGACTGCACCATTGGCCAAGGAATGGCTCACCTGTCACCCAGACCATTGATGGAGGTACCCTCCACCCTCTGCGTGTGTTATCATTTGCATTCTAACTGCGTATCTGGTTATATCAAGGGAAGGACATTGTTGGACAGTGCAAATTTCTGCTTTGGAAAAGGAAGAAACACTGTTTTCCATCGTTATAGAAAACAACAAATATGAGCAGTGTTCAACCAATGAAGCCTCATCATGAAGGCTCTTGCTAGTATTACCTTCTAGATGCACAGAGATGCACAGCTAAGAAAGCAATGGCCATGTTGATAGATAAATTAACAGATGGCTAATATTGCCATTCTTCCAGAATATGAATGGAAGACACCTTGACATGCTACTTCCTCACAACTTTCTTAGATGAACAGAGTATCACTGAGGGGGAGTAAGGGAAGAAACTTATTAGAATAAGCTTGTCAGCTGGAAACAGTCTTGTCCCTGGCAAATAACAAGAGGAAATTAGAAACATCTCAAAGAAATCAGTTACTCAGAAATAATTTACTATTGTTTTGTGTATTCCAGAGAAGGCTGTGGGCTTTGAAAAGCATATATCTGTATTAAAATGATGGCGAAGTTAAAAGTCAGGAGGATTTCACATCCATTATACAACATACAGCATGACTAGTAGAATAATTATCATTCATTTTCAATTATGACATTTTTAAAAGCAGACGGACACAAGACAATAAAGATGAAGGTTCTAACTTTCTTTTTTTTTTCTCCTCTCTTTCTTATTTCAATTTGAAAGTCTGAAAGCAACAATTTCAGCTGTGCTATAATTCTAGATGCTCTGAATGATCTGTCTTGTGCTATCCCATCCTGTTAGATTGTAAAAGTATACTCAACTTCCATATTGGACAAGAGTCTGGGATTAGAGACACTGCCAGACCTGAAAACCAGACACAGGGACAGGTGACCTATGGAGAAGCATGTTTCTACAGGTTAATAAGAACATGGACAACATCACTATTTAACAGTTTACCAATTCATTGGAAATAGATCTGACTTTGGTAGATGCAACTGCACTGATTTTTGCTGTGAAAGGTAGAAATTCCGTATTTCTATTGTTATCTGTCACAGACAATGGAGATTTGTGTAATTAAGCTCAGTGATACAAGTAGTGCAGTGAATGACTGTTTCTCTAACAGTTTCTTCCTGTCTCAGTGTATTCTAGATAAAGCTTTTAAGAAATCCATCCTAAAATAAACCACTTTGTATGACAATGTAAGTTGAGATACTGTTGATGGAAAGCATCAGAAATGAGAAAGTGTAGATGAAGCTTCAAGAGTAGAGATTCTTTATAAGCCAGATAGCTTTACCATGCAGATCTCACACTCAGGATTCTCACTGAATTTCATCTTGAGAGAACTATCTTTTACAGCATTTTGTAACTTTAGCTGATGCATAATAGTTTAGGATTCCTGCTTGAAATTTACAATTTTCTTTTGAATATAACATAAGGGTAATCTCATTTAAGACCAGTGTACCATTTTTCTTTTCAATCATTTGATTTCTACTGTATCTTCCATTGCATCTTAGTGCATTAGGTTTAATTCCTTTTATTTACACCACAAACTCCTATAACATACCTTGAAATCCTCATTCTTCTTTCCTTCTGTTGCATTGCAAAATTCAAGTTGTACAGCTGAGAGGTAAATATCATATCTGGGTGACAAAGGATAATTCTACGTAAGTAATGTTAATAAAAAAGAAATCAGCATCAAGAAATGTATATGGAAAGGATAATGAATGGGAATCTGAGGTATTTAAAAAACATTTTTTAACAGAGTTGGCAAATACACCGTCTTTTACCCATTGTACCTGCTGATGTAGCAGTGTATTTTCCAGTACTGGCCTCTGAAAATACTGAAGTGAGACAATATCACTGAAAAGAAATACTAGCTTCAATAGCAGACAGCTCCTGCAGGACATTCCAGTGAAATTCCAGAGCAGCAAGAAGGGGGAGACAATAAGAGAAGCAAAATTGAGAAAACTCATGGCTTGAGATGAATCCAGATTTATAGGTGACGACAACAGAAAAATGATGCAAAAGCAGTCACTCACCACCTCCTTCAAGCAAACTTATGCCCAGTCAGTCTCTGAGCAACAGCCACCTTGAAAGCCAACCATCCTCCCCCAGCTCCTTCTTTTATTGCTGAGTAAGACATCATATGAGATTAAAAAAGCCTTTGATTAGTTTGGGTCAGCTGTGCTGGCTGTCTCTCCTCCCACCTTCTTGTCCACTCGTGGTAGACGGAGGCAGGACACAGAGTAGCAAAAAGAGAAAGCCTTGATTCTGTGCAAGCACTGTACAGCAACAGACAAATATTGGTGTTATCAACACTCGTTTAGCCACAAATCTGAAACTCTGCATCATACAGGCTGCTATAAAAAAAGCTAACTCCATCCCAGCCATGCCCAGTATAATCTCCACCCCTTATTCTATATCATTTGCATCATGTTCATAACCCCCCATCAACACCCACCCCATCCTTTGACACATACATAGATGTCATTCCCTTAAGTCTACAGGGGACCATCAAACATGGATTCTGACATACATTAAAATATCCATTAAAATCTGTTCAGTTAATTTAGACTGTGACTCCATCTGTTACAGTGGTCACTCAGGACAAGAGGGATGGAATGTCATCATGGATTGTTGGGTGCTAACACCAGTCTTGGCAGGGTTATCTCTGCACTTGCCTCGTTTCCTGTGAGGCTCTTATCCTCCACTGGCTCAGGTGGTTCCTGCTATAGTACTTGATATAACATACAACTCCAATCCTGACTTATTTTTCCCCTAGGTTAATTCTCCTTAAGGTGTATGCCTGTTTTCCCCATCCTCTCACATTACGCTCTAAGCGCACCCACATCCTTGAGTGAAAGCAATCCCATGAATGGATTTATCTGTTCCCAAGGGAGGAGCAACCCTCACTGTCTTTCCCAGGCAGTTCCCTTACATCTACTACGGTAACATTACTTCCTCCTACAGTGCGTAAAGCCTTTGTCTGGGAAGGAACAGGTCAGTTATCAGAACCACTGGTGTTAACCAGTTAAGTGGCTTCTGCTAAATTTGCATCCCAGTGTTTACATGTCCCAGCACTTATCACCCTCAGGCTAGTCTTTAGCAGTTCATTGTATTGCTCAAACTTTCCAGAGGTGGTGGGTGACAGGGGATGTGATACATGCAATGAATGCCATGTTCCTTGGCCTTGGTTGACTCTGGAATTGTTTTGAAAATGGATCCTGTTGCCTGACTCAATTCTGGGGTACCATGTTGCTAAACAACTTGCTATTCAAGGCTCAGGATACTGTTTTGGACAGAGGCATGCGTTACAGAGTATGTTGCCAACCACCTCAAAGTCATCTCCACCATGACAAGCACATAACACTTGTCTTGGCAGGTTCATGGCAGCAATTCCAGTTGAGAACATGCTTGCTAGTGCAGATGGGCTGCTTCAGTAGCCTGCTATTATCAAAGAAGGAAACGACAACAGAATTTCATAGCAAGCACCTGAACCTTTCCAGTTCCTCATTGCCTGTACTGTTTTTATCATCTGTGAAGTTGAAGGTCCCTGGGAAGTGTGTATCTTTGGAACTGAATACAAGCCTGGCCACCAATACCTAGGAGATAATATAAGCCTGGCCACCAACACCTAGTTAATAATATCTCTAAACCACTCAGATATTAGCAGATGTTTTCAGGGCATTTGCCCTTCCTAAGAGAAGTTAGTGACTGCCAACAGTGTCACAGTGAGCTTGGGAAGAGCTATTGCTCTGCCCTAGGCAGGTGATGCACAGTGCTCATCATATTCCCCCTGAGACTGTCCCAGCCACATGCCACTAGGGTGTGGGAAAGACACCTCAGCTGTGCCCACACTGGATGACCCCTCAAATTCACATTGTAAGCTCCAGTTGCTGACGCTAGCACACATCCTTGGCCTGATTTGTGCGTGGTGCCTGTGCACCCACAGCTACTGCTTCCCTGCAGTGTGGGTTTCTGTGTGGGACCTCACCTCATGTCAGGGGTTAGAAAAGAGGTATCTCTGGGCTACTCACAGCTCTGTATGAATCACTGCCTCCTGGCTCCTGTGGAGGGATAGTCCCATGCAAATAGACTCTCTTTGCTTCAAAAGGCACCTCTACCCTAGGATATAATTTCCAACCATTTCTTGTTTTTCATCCTGCCACAGAAGTAAGTAGGCAGTTTCCTTCCACATACCTCTGCCCCCACACAGTCTCATCTAACAGAGAAAGAGGAAGCCCCTCTGCATAAATTGCATAATTCAGTTTCAGCTGTGAAACTGAATTATGCAAGATAGAACGAAAATCTTCTCATCCAAAATTAACAACTCTTTGCAACAAATGCTTCTCTCTGCAATTGCATTGCCCCCTCTTCTGGTGTCATTTATTTGGCAACAGACCTTCTTCCCACCTAGATGTCCACAGCACTTGCCCTGTGAGAAGGGCAGTGAAGGAGGAGGACCACGGTCACACAGTGTTCTTGTCCAGCAGGAGTCACTGCTGTGACTTTTAAATGAGGTGTCCTCTAACCTAATTGCTATAAAAAGGATGGATGTCAGTGTTTATTAATGAATTGATTTCTTGATACATTCCCAGAACTCCTTATATGAGTAGTATAGTGACTCCATAATGTAGAATTTCACATACAAGAAGAATGTGTATATATATATATATATACATCAGCATTTATACTAGGCCAGTGCTCAGCTCCTCTTCTCTGCAGTACACCAGAGACATAGATATGGAAAAAATTTTACCCCATGGAATGGATATGTTTTATAAACCCAACTACATCGTATTTATTTGTGCCTAGGCAGGACTGCAGAGGGTGCTTTGAGCCCTTTATCTTACCTTTGTATATGCTGTATCTGGTATTACAGGAGCTAAAAATAAGTAACTACTAAAAAAAACCCCATATAGGTATGTCAGTAGATAAGAAACAAGTCTTGCACCAGCTCTGTGCATAATAATCAGTCCAGGAGACACCATACATCTGTTCAAACTGCTTGTGCCCACTGATGTTTCAAATATCTTACAAGCAATCTACAAGTAAGATCTTCTCCACGTAGCACATCTGCATGCTGCTGAGCGATGCTAGCATTTCAGCAAATCTCTCAGCAGCCACTACTGCACATTCCAGTCACATTCAATCCATTTGTGGTGCTGGGACCCAGCAATTTTGGTCTGGGAAGTCGCACAATCTGTGGTGTCCAGTGGTAGCAGTATGTCAGTGCAACTGTCCCAGGTTTCTTTCCCTGCCACAGTAAGTCAGGCCTCTTGCAGAACATCCCTTCCCTTTTCCTGTAACTATATACCCAGCAACTACCATCTGAAAATAACCAATGACCCACTGCAGTTTAGAAGGTCACTGAGGTGCAAAAGAGAGAAGGAACATCTTGAGATAGCCAGAAATCAGCCTTGTAAAATGTTCTGTGTGGACTAAAAATGTTGTCCCTGAAAAGGACAAGTCAGGGATTCATCCTTCAGACAGACCACTGCTGTTCCCTAACTGCTCTCACTGGAACTCTCCAAACCAGAATGTAAGGGGCACATCGTCAATGGCATCCATCTAAAGACACTGCTGACCAGAAAGGATGAATTTCCAGATTCCATCCTAGTATCCAGTGATTCCACTGCTGCTCAGCTCTGCCCACTGCTGCCTTTCTCTCTAGTACCCTTCTGTTTCGGTTTGGTTTGGTTTGGTTTGATTTTTGGTTTGGTGTGGTTTGATTTTTTGTTTGGTGTGGTTTGGTTTAGTTTGTTTGGTTTGGTTTTGGTTTGGTTTGATTTTTGGTTTGGTTTGGTTTAGTTTGTTTTGGTTTGCTTTTCTTATTCCACACTCATATACAGCAAGGCAATTCCTTATGGACGATTGTCAAGACTAGGCTTGTCCTATCTGTTTTGTACAAACTACAGTGAAGATTAATTAAAGGGGATGTAGTAAAGGACATGCTGTGCTCAAGCAACAGTAAATCACCTACCCTTCTTTTCTTAATTCCCCTGCAAATAAGCCTAGAATGGAGGGTAAAGAACGTTCTCTAGTGGACATTTTCCCATATAATAGCCTTAGCGACCCCTCTGCTATATGTCTGACTTCCAACCGCTTTGTATTTTACACTGCTCTCCCCTAAATTTTCTTTGTGGGTGGCTCCTCAGGGCTGTGCATAAGTGTAACTGCTTCAGTAGATAAAGAAAGGACTTTTTTCCCCTTGATATTTAGACCACAAACATTTGGGCTGCACACACTTTAGTCTTGAATTTCTTTGAGGTTCAAGTGAAAAAAAAAACTATATGGTTCTAAATGATAAATGTAACAAAAGAAGAAAAGGACTTTGCTGACAGATGGACAGTTCAGTGATGATGTACTGCCAATGTAGATCTGCTGTCAAAACAGCAAGCAGGCTTACAGGACACATAAAGAATATGGTGAAGGGTAGTGCAAAAAAATAAAATTCAGGAATAGTAAGCAAAACCCAGATATTTCAGCATCTTCTTCCTTCTTACTTACTGGCAGGATTCCTACGGTACAGAGGCATACTGAGATCAGGAGGCTTTGGGGAAGTACAGTAACAACAAATATAACAAATCAACTGTGCTTTTTGCTGCATGAAAGGCCACTGCCAAGAGTTACAAGCTTTAAAAGCAATATAAGAAGAAACACAGCATTCATTCAGCTCCTTTTCTAATAAATGAATTAATGCAATTCAGTTGGACCTAAAGAAACTAACACTTGTTTGATATATATAGACTTTACAAAGCACCCCAAGATCTCATAAGTCAGTGTCTCGTTTGGGATACAAATGCCTCAAGGTCTGACTAAAGATTTTGAATTTACTGATAGTCCTTCCACTAACTGGGGTGGGTGGAGGGAGGCAGATGAAGTCAGCCAAGACCAGTGTAAATTAGTCCACCCCACTCTGTGCAATCACAAAGAGACTGCCACTAGTTGAGGGAGCTGTTTAGTGGCAGCTGAACTCAGGTGTTCTCGCAGTACACGGCTGTGACCACAGCGCAGATGTTTCCTATGTGGATACTCTGCCTCTACATTTCTGACATGCAGTGATTTCTCCTTGCACAGTGTCCCGGTTTCAGCTGTAACAGTTATTCTTAATGTTCACAGCTTGCATGCAATTCTTGAGAAAAGTTACAGGTAGCATGTTAGTGGGTAGTAAGAGGCAATCAAAGATTGTTTGCAGTAGCAGTGAGCAGGAGGCAGCATCACAGAATCCAACTGTAACTTTTTGAGTTGGTCCCTCTAGTATTACAGAGGTCTTTTGGGTTTGGGTTTTTTTTTTTTCCCCCCAGGGAAAAGAATGTATTTTGTAAAGTATCATGCTTTTTACTTAGAATGTTTGTATCTCCCCCCTACAACGTGGCAATGTTTTAAAGCAATTTTCCAGTGATTCAGTTTGCAGGGTCTTTTGCCCTTAAGAGACTCCTCCCTTCATTTTCAATCTTCATTTTATAGAATGTGAGAGCATTCTGTGGACCCAGATCTGCATACAAAAACAAAAACAAAAACAAAAAAAAAACCCCAAATCAATACATAGGCCTTGCAGTGCCTGATGGAAGAAATTTTTTTCCTGCAAAAATAAACATATTCCTTTCCCAATCAGCTATTCTCAGCACTCCAACAGCCTCCAGTGACGCCTGTGGGAGTTGGCTGTGCAGAGGAATTTGCAGACTTACCTTTGCAGAGGCTCATACGCCTCAAGTGGGTAAGGCACAAGAAAGGAGAGCCAGCAGCCTACCATGGGTCAGACAAGAGTCCCTCTTGCACTCAGTCTGTACACTGTGTTCTGCTTGGATATGAGGATGAACTCCCCTCCTCCATCACCAGCCTAAACACTCCACGCAAAAGCTTAACTAGTCTATTGCAGTTCAGCAGCAGCCCCCCCCCTCACAAAGCTGAAGTGGTGGGAGCCTGCTCCTTACTTTTCTTCAGTCTGGAGGTGTCTTAGCTAAAGTGATCAGGGAAAGTGAAGGTTGTGTGCCTCAGTTACACGTATCTGTGGTTAACAGCTATAGTAGTTTGGAACACCAGATGATTCAGAACCGAGTATGTTACAGGTTCTCTTTTTTTGTTGTTTTTGCTAAGCCTGGAGAATGCCCTGCAACTGTCAAAGGCATTTTCCGTATTTGTGGATGAGTAAGCATGCAGATAGTACCTGTGAATGCTCTGTGGTTATAAGCCACAGTAAGTTATTTTTTACCCCAGTGGCAGGCAGGACTGAATGGCAGAGAACAAGCCATTTCTTCAGAGTGAAAAATAAATGGTGAATAACCTGTTCTTAGAATAACAGCTGTGCATACATCTGTATTCCCCTATCTCCTTGTATGCAAAACCTGCTCTGCATGAAACAGATCTTGATCCTCCCTGCTGTCCTAATTCCACACCCCACTCTCATTCCCTGTCCCTCTGGCCTCAGGTCTCGCAAATCCTTTCGAAATGCCTATAGCTTGTGCTCTCTGGACCCATCAGCTCTTCCCTCTCCCATTCTCCCTCTCCTAGGAATCTTCAGTTCCTTAACTTCCCTAAAGCCACTGTGCTTCAAGCTGCGTTCACACCTAGCTTTCGGATTCTTTTTCACCCTTCTGCCTGTTTCTTCTCAAGTGTCATCCCAAGCATGCTAGCCTGTGTGGCTCTCCCAATTCATTGCTTAAATGAGCATCTGCTGCAGACAAAGACTAAAATAAACTGCAAATCCATTCATATTTATGGAAGTATAAAGTTTATATGGTTCTCTATTACCTGTAAAGATATACACCTGGAGATAATTTTCAGCAACTGACTACCGCTAAAAATCCTTGACAATCAAATAATTGGAGACTGCAGTAAAAGCATAAAGCGTAACCCTCCATTCTCATGGTTTTCTATTTAAGGTTTTCTCCTCAGGTACAGATGGATGCCAGTTTTGGATAAAACATCACTGAATTCCTCATCAGCCTCCAAGAGACTTGAGACTGGACGACAGCCGTGTTCCTCTGGCTATGTGAACATGCAGCACAGCGAAGTTCTGTCGTAAGTAAACCAGCTACTGCGCATAACACAGCAGGGAAATCGTGTGTTCTATTTACTAAAGCTCCTGGCGGATACGGAACCGGAGCCGAGGGAAGCGGATCCCGGC
>NW_009931454.1:43823-59100 GCF_000696875.1 Nestor notabilis | reverse complement strand
TGCAGCTGGTGGCGTCCGGGGCTACCGTGTGGCGAGTGGCCGCGACATCGTGTCCCTGAGCGCTGGGGCGAGTCCTGCTTCCCTGCTCCGGGGCTGAGAGCGAGGACTTGGGGCAGCACAGACCGGGCTTTGCCCTGGTCAGGAGCCTTGTATCTGCACGCTGGGGCTGGAGGTTGTGTTTCCACCCTGTGTTTCGAGTGCCCGGATTTCCAGAAGCTGCCCAAGAAGAGTGGGAGAGGCCGTTTGGGGAGATGCTGTCACCCTTTGCCGTGCTCAGGGACCCGCAGGCCTTACATCCTGCTGCTCGGGGAGGGACCTGTGTGCATGAGGTCCTGTTTTTGGGGTCCCTGCTGTGCCAGAGCCTCTCGGTGAGCTGCCCCACGTGCAGTCCCGCACGAAGGGGAGCGGGTCTGTAGCTGGTTGTGTTTTAAGGGTGGCCTGTGACGTACTGAGGTGATGTGGCCTCATGAAGTGGCCTGGGCTCAGTGCATGGAGATGCCACACGTGGCTCTGTCCAGGTCATGGCTTGGGGGTCAGCCAGAGTAGGACTGGGAGCTGCGCTGGGGAAGTGGTTAACCCAGCCACAGATCCTCACTGAGACGTGTTGAGCGCAGGATTGAAAAGGTGTCTTCTGCTGGGTGCTGTGGTCAGTGTCTGTTCTCTGTGCCCTCGCTGGCTGTGGGTGAGGGGGGACCACGCTTGGTCAGAGCAGCGATGTGGCAGAGTCCCCTGCCCTGCAGGCAGCTTTGCTCCGAAGGCTGCCACTTGACCCGCTGGGCCGCTGGCTTTTATGATCCTCACTCTCAGTTAATTGGAAGAGTCCTTCCAAATGAAGGGGAGGAGACGCTTGTGTCAGCCCAGAGGCACAACATACTGCGCTGCCCTTACAGACTCCTGCAAGCCACCGCTGAGGCACTGCTGGCCTCCAGCCCAGGGCAAGGGTTGTCACCTCCCCAGGGTGGGAGCACATGCTTCCAGTATGGAAGGTCTTCCTTCTCCCCTCTGCCCTGGAGCACACGGCCTTTCTGTGCCTTTCATACTTGTCCTTAACCTTGTTCTTCTTCTGCTGGAGTTTTCTTCCCCTTGGTGCTCTGTTCTCCCTGACCCACCTGAGCGCTCCCCTTGTTCTGGGGCTGTTTCGGTCTCCTGCTGGTCTGTAAAACGCATCTTTCCTGTCTGCTCTTTTGCAGACTGTGCTCAGAGGGTCGCAGTGAAAGGTAACGTCACCCAGCTGGTCACGCAGAAATCCCGCGTTTTCCCCCTCCTGCCAAAGCTTTTGGCATTTGCTTCTCAGGTTGTAACAGCTGCCATAGGAAAAGGGATGTGTCACTTCCCAAGCAGTGCTGAGACGCTGTTGGGTTCAGAGTGACAACTTAAAAGCTCCAGGGAGCAAAGCGGGTGCTGCTGCTGCTGCTTCGCTGCCCCCCATTCCCGGCGATGCTCTGGTCTTCCTGTGGTGCCCTGGTCCCTCTGCCATGCTCTTGTCCCCACTGTGATGCTCTGGTCTCCCCTGCCATGCTTCAGCCCCAGGGCAATGCTGCAGGAGGGAAGCTGCAAAACAGACCCTGAAATCTGGGCAAGAGAAGCAATGTGTAGAAGCTTGGCTTTTTCTAATTAACACCCACCCCCAACAGCAACAAAACAAACCAACAACTAAGTCAAATAAAGTCTGCACACATCCCTTCCTGCTAAAACACATCAGAGTTTCCTTCGTGGCTGTGTTTTTACTCTCAGTGAAAAGGTCTTGTTCCAGGTGGATTTATATCTCATAAATCACACCGTCAGCTCAGGACTGCTGCTCAAGAGCTGTGTGGAAGCCAGAGTCATTACACAGTGACAGGCAGTAGGTGTTTAGTAGCCCCTGAGCTTCATCTCGGTGTTTAAAATGAGGTACTCACCATTGAAGATGATTAATTGAACCATTTTGTTTCAGTTCGTCTTGGGCTCTGGTGGTGGATGTGGCAGGAGCTTCTCTAGAAGCTGTTTCCTTGTTCCCACTCAGCCCCCGGGTTGCACAGGTCTCAATTGCTCCTTGTCAGGATGTCTTCAGTTGCTCGCTACATTTTCCTTTCCTCTTGGTGTCCATATTAATGCTCGCCTGGGGATGCCGTATGCTTCCACTGCTGTTAAGTGCCTGCATGGTAATATATTAGTCTTCATTTAAAACCTTACCTCAGAAACGTTCAACAGCACCTAAAAAGTAAAAAAGAAAGCCCATGGGCTCTTGTTGTTTCTAATGGAGTTGGGAGCAATACAATGGAAATATGCACTTTGCATAAAGAACTCAATTAATTGAGCAGCTTTGCCTTTAGCTTCTCTGCTCCCTGCAACTTTCGGCTGGCAGCTTCCTCCTTGTCAGGTTCCCTGCGCTCAGCTCCCTCCCAGGGCTCAGCTTCGTGCCACTTCTGGCTGCAGGAGCCTGTCCATACTGGCAGAGCAGCTCAGGGCTTGCTGCTGGGACGGCCCTGCCAGCGCCCGGAGAGCTGGAACCATTTCCTAATGGTTCCTTACATGGTCCCCTGGGCTCGGGCCAGGCAGGCTGAGCCCAGCACTGGGTTTGGTGTCTGGAAAACCTTGGCATCCGAGTCAGGTTTGTTTCAAGTGCCTCCAGCGAGCATCATTAGGTGGGGAGGGTTGGTTAGAGATACGCTGTTGGGCAGATCTCTAAGCTGCCGTGGTGGGGGCATCTGAATGGTGACAGAATAACCTGCTTTAAGCAGAGGAGCACCGTGCTTTCTCTGTGAGTAACTGGGGTGGTCTCTGTGTGTTGGGAGCTGCTGGCGTGGTGCTGGCTGGTTCTCGCTCAGTGCCCAAGAGCTCTGTGTGCACATGTGTATTTGCACACGGGGGTATTTTCCCACCCCAGTCCAGAGAGCTCTTGAGCTTCCCAGGCAGCGTGTTACAGGGCAAGGTGACATGTCTGATTTGGGGAGCCCCGGGCACAGTGTCTTGGCAGATATTGTAATTATCTGTCCCTTGTCCCTTATCCCACTCCAAGCAGAGTGGGAATTCGGCTGCTTCTGGAGTGTGGCTGGGAGCAGCTGCCTGGCTAAGCGAGACAGCAAGGACAAGCAGGTTGCTGTCAGATGTTGCTCTGCTTTGGGATGGGGATTAAGAGCAGAGGAGGGTGAGTCAGGATCCCTTCTGAATTCCCAGCAGCAACACCTGTGTCCGTCGTCCCTCCTTCCTCCTACAGGGCCTCTCATCTCAGAGTGCTGAGCCTGGGCAGTAAAGGGGTCGCTGGAGGGGTTTCCATCTGGGAACAGGCTTCAGCAGCTTCCTGTGTGAAAGGAACGCAAAATCAACTCTTACAAAAGACTTTAGAAGGCAAAGGGTGATGGGTTCAAACTGAAACATGGGAGGTTCAGGTTGGATACAAGGGACAAGCTCTTCCCTGTGAGGGTGCTGAGGCGCTGGCACAGGGTGCCCAGAGAAGCTGTGGCTGCCCCCTCCCCGGCCGTGTTCAAGGCCAGCTTGGAACCAGGGGCTTGGAGCCACCCGCTCCTGGGGGCGGGGGTCGAGTGTGGCTTTAAGGTCCCTTCCACCCAAACCAGTCTGGGATTCTCTGCTTCTAAACCGCCGCAGGTAGTGCTGGAGGGCTGCAGAGCACGGTGTGCCTGGTGCTGCTGGCTCCATAGGAGTGGAAGAGCAGTTGAAAGAGTAGATGGCAAAAACTGGGTGGGAGGTTGGGAACTGGCTGCAGGAGATGCTGAATGGCCCCATGGTCTCCTGCCCAGACTCTGCTCCTGTGAGATGGTGGCAGAAGGAAGAGTTTGATGTTCCCCTCGGTCAGGGTCGTGCCCTGCCTGTAGGAAAGCACAGGGCATGATTTTAATTAAGAGTGAAGAAGCAGGAGTGTCCTGGGAGGCAAATGGAGGAGCCTTCCGAGTGCTGCGGTCTCTGTTTAGTCCCCACGTGTCTGAAAGCTTCTCAGAAACGTGTGGTTCAGAGATGGGGTTAGGACCCAGAATTTCCCTGGTGGCTCAGTGCTGCCTTCATGAAGGAGCTTCCAAACCCTTCTGTGCTGAAGGCTACGTGGAAAGGTGCCTTGTGGGACGTGCCTCCTCCCCAGCCTGCAGGTGTCAAGCAGCTCTGCCAGGAGAGTGCTCTGCACAACAGGCGGGTGAGGAGGAGCCTGCACCATGTGGATGCCATTAGTGTGGATGGGGGAGCTCAGCTCATCAGCCCGCTGTGAAAGTGCTCTCTGGATTGCTGACTTGCACATCAACCCCAGCGGCAGAGCTGGAGCTCGTGGTGCCCAGCTGAGGCTCACAGGGGGCGAGGAGCAGACCCGGCTGCTTGGCCTGGATTGGGGAACTTCCATGGGTTTTATAGAGCAGGGATCGCTGCTGTGTGCTGGGGAAGCTCCTCAGTGCAGGACGGGGCTGTACGGTGCTGCAGCATCTCCCGAAGGATGCTCGCCATCCTCAAAGTGTTCGTGGTGTTCTTGGGTATCGGTTTTAATCCCCTACTAAAATGGAGGGTTTCGTGTATTTCTGCAGTGGCAAAACGTGATGCTGGCAGGTTGCAGGTGCAACATGCATCGTTCCTGCACACGTAAGCAGTGTCATGCCCAGTTCCCCACCTGTGTGCCAGCAATGCCCTGAGAAAACCAGCGTGCCCTCTATGTCTGCTGATTTCTGCTCTAGAGCGAGGGTCTGACTCATTGCTGGGTAGCTGAAAACCTTCAGGACCAGTCCATGGCTGGTGTTAGAAGGTCTGCAGGAGCTTGGAGCGTTTGCAGGTCTCCTGGGAGGACATGGACGGTTTTATAGAGTCACAGGATCAACCAGGTTGGAAAAGACCTTTAAGATCAACCATTCCCAGCCCTGCCAAGGCCACCACTAACCCCTGGCACTGAGGCCTCGTCTACCCGGGCTGTGAACACTTGCAGGGACAGTGACTCCAGCCCTGCCCTGGGCAGCCTGTTCCAATGCCTGAGCACCCTCTGGGCAAGGAATTGTTCCTCAGCTCCAGCTAAACCTGCCCTGGGGCAGCTTGAGGCCGTTTCCTCTTGTCCTATCACCAGGACAAGGTTTAACGTGCGCGGGCAGTGCTTTGGATGTTGGCTGAGCAGAGGGTCAGGCTCCTGGCGTGCCTGATCCATGAGGCCTCAAAGAGACCATGGCTTGTCTCACTGCCACGTGTCCCTCTGCAGGGGTCCTGGTCGGCGTGGTCCTGCGCTACGGCATCCACGTCCCCAGCGATGTGAACAACGTGACGCTGAGCTGCCAGGTGCAGACCAGTCCTGCCACGCTGCTGGTGAACGTCAGCGGGAAGTACTACGAGTACACCCTGAAGGGGGAGATCAGCGCCCAGGAGCTCAATAACGTCCAGGACAACGAGATGCTGAGAAAGGTGAGGGAGCCGGTGACTGCAGAGGCGAGCGATGGTCACCTCCGTGGGGATGGCTCCTGTAGCTGCTGGGTTAAGTGAGTCTCTGTCTCTATATATTTAACTTCAGTCAGATTGCGATCAGCTATAAATTATAGTTGGAACACAAGGTAATGAAACTCTAGTTTCAGCTGATCCTAACTTAGGCTGTTTCGACGCTGAGCTGTGTCTCCAAAAGATCCCAGACGCATCCTCAGCGTTGATCCGACAGCGTTTCATCTGATGGGCGCACAGGCTTTCCTCCATGTGTTTTATGTGACATTCTTATCTGTGTGTTGTCTTGCAAACCATTTTACTGTTGTTTTTTTCTCTGTTAACAGGTGACTTTTGATCCTGAAGTGTTTTTCAACATTTTGCTTCCTCCAATTATATTTTATGCAGGCTACAGCTTGAAACGGGTACGTGCCTTTACAGCTCCTGTGTTTTCAGTTCCTCTGCCTCCAGAGCATTCCTAATACTTGAGAGTGCTTTAATGCTTGCTCAGCAGGCTGTGGAGCTGGTACAGTTTTCCTCGGTACATGTGGGATTGTAGGAAGCAGGGCTGAGAGTGCCCCAGTCTGTTTTGTCCATCCCTCTGCCCTGGGAAGGGTCAGTGACTTCAACCTTTCCCAGCCTGGGTTTGGCAGGGGTTTTGGGGGTCAGCTGGCCCATTTCAGCCTTTGAAACACATCAGAGGACGGGAATTCAGCAGCTCTCTGGAATGCTGATTTGGAAGCAGAGGAGAATGATCCTGTTTAGCTTGCAGGAGAAGGAAGGAGGAATGCTGCTGGGTTAGGAAATCAGTTCCCAGGACTTAGAACAGCACCTTATTAAATACACAGGTACAAGAAGATGATACATTCATGTTTATTAATGCTGCATCAACATCTGCTTGTCTGGCAGTGTACACCGATGGGCACCGTTCAGCCGTGCTGGTCCCGCTCATGGTGTCTGAGCAAGGTCCAAGTAGCTACAGACCCTGTGTGGTGCCTGTGCAGGCTTGAAGTAAACTGTTAGCAAACGTAATTCTTTATTTTTCTCCTCCTTCTAGAGGCACTTCTTCAGAAACTTGGGATCCATCCTGGCATACGCCTTCCTTGGCACTGCAATTTCCTGCCTGGTGATTGGGTGAGTAGCTGGAGCTGGTCTGGTTCTTGTGTAGGGCTTTGGAGGCTTCGAGAGCTCTGGCTGCTAAGCCCAGCCCTGAAGGATCACACAGGCTCTCTGCCTCTACTGCTCTGCAGCAGCAGATAATACTGTTCACTGGCCAAATGTCTGCTGTGTGGACAGGGTGATTGCTGCCTAATTGCATAGTGCTTTCTCAGCATCCCATACAGAATAGTTATACACCTGGCAAGGAGAGTTTCACACGTCGCTGAAGATTGTCTTGAAAACAAAGTCAGTAACTTCAAACCGTTGAGAGCACAGCCCCGACAAGCATGAGGCACAAGAGCAGAGGGCAGGATCGTAAACTCATGTCCTGTCCTTACTTGCTGGAAGCAGGTGCCTAGTGAGCACAGATTGTGTGTAAGATTATCCCTGTGTGCAGAGGGAGCTGGATGGTTCCTGCTCTGAATGGTAGCACACAGGCAGGCGTAGGGGGGTTTCCACTGCAGAGTCCAGTGGATTCAAGCAGACTCAGCATCTGCATTATCTGTTCCTCGCTGAAAGTTTTGGCCATTTCAAAGTCAGGCCAAGGTCACCCCACTGGAATGTGTTCACATGAAACACTGCAGAGAGGTCATGAGACCCCACGAGCCTGGCTGCTGCTTTTCTTGAGCCATGTTATGCTCATGGAGGAGTTTCCAGCCTGGTTCCTCTGGTGGACCGTGTGTGTGGTCCAGTGTGTGATGCAGCACTCGCCTCCCAGACCACAGCCCTGGGGTTTCACCACGCTCAGCTCAGTTCTTCCGTGCTCTGGCATCTGGATAACTTTAGGGGTTAATCTGGCAAATTCAGGGGAATGGAGCCCATTGGAATGTCATTTTAATGTACTGCAGGGATGAGTAATTGCCTCTTCTAATCACCAGCTCTGTCGTGTATGGCTGCGTGGCGCTGATGAAAGTCACTGGGCAGCTTGGGGGAGACTTCTACTTCACTGACTGCCTCCTATTCGGTGCCATCGTGTCAGCTACTGACCCAGGTGTGTTGGATGGTTATTTTCCCCTTCATTTTACCTACATTTTGATCTGGTTTGAGTTGTGGTGAAGAGGGGAAGAAAGTCTTCAACACAAGTTTCCTCCTTCTGAATTTTGGAGTTTAGTTTATGCGTGACATTCTTAGAGGTCACATTTGTCTCCCTGCCTTTTGATTTCCTTCCAGTTACATGTCATAGACCTTCCAAACCTCTGCTTTCCTGAATCTTTGTTTGCAGGGAAGTCCTGGGCAGTGTCTCTCTTGACTTCGCTGGGTTTTGGGACAGGTCCACCATGTCTCTGCCATCCTGTACCGGCAGCTGATGCAGCACAAGATGTGTCATGTGGGGAGGGTTCAGTTGGTAGTTTTAGTTAGTTTAGTGGTAATCATGGAATGGTTTGGTTTGCAAAGTGGGGAGCACCTCATGGGTGTGATAGACCTGATGGCAGATGGGCAGAGGCCAGGCAAGGACCATAGGTAGAAGTAACGCTTAGAAATGCTGCAGATGAGATGTTGGCGTGGTGTCCCTTCTTCAGGCTTCACAATAGGAACATGAAGATTCCCCAGGTAAAAACGGAGCATTTCCCTGTGCATAAATGTGTTAAACCCCCTTCAGTGTGTGCACAGCTGAGTCCCTGAGTGCTGCTTTAAAGGACTTTGATTGGAATTAGCTCAGCCCTCTGCAGCAGCCTGAGCTGTGCACAATGCACCACGTGTTACATCTCGCTTGCTCTAGATGTTTGATGCTTTTACAAGGCTGATACACAAAACCTGCTGCGTTTTCATTACCTTCTTGGAGCTGCTGGATCACGGAAGGGCTTGAGAGTTCTGTGATCTATGGCATGTGGCTGTAAAAGACACCCTCTGATGCCCGGCTTCCTCCAGTTAGGTCTGAAACATTAGCATGTCTGTGCTGGCACTTCCACTGTGTCAACCTGTGTTGAATCCAAGGATTTCTCTTGGAGTATCTGAGATGGAAGGAAAAGACAGGCATTGTCCTGGACAAGCTTGCATCCTACTGGCCTTCTGTGTATGGAGGAGGGCTCTCCCTGACACACCATGCTAAAGGCTTCCCAAAAGCTGGGTGGCTTGTGTTAGCGTGATACTGTGGTCCATGGTCCAGTCCATGAGCTCAGACCTTCAGGAAGCTCAGAGCAGAGTTTGCTCGTGTCTGCCTGCTAAAGACTCAGCAAACCCAATGCCCAGGATGTGTTGAAGTAAAGGGAGCAGGAGGGAAATGATAAAGCAAATCCCAGTCTGAAAGGGCGGAAGGAAGACTGTCGAAGGGAGCAGGAGGGGTGGCTGGCACCGCCGCAGCAGTGGCACAGATGTGCAGGAAGGCAGCTTTCTAAACCAGAGCGTTTTGTCTTTGATTACACCAAAATAACGGCACCTTTTTGAATGTCTCTCTTGTTTTTCTATTTGTCAGTGACTGTTCTTGCCATATTCCATGAACTCCAGGTTGATGTTGAGCTGTATGCCCTGCTCTTTGGCGAAAGCGTCCTCAATGATGCCGTTGCCATAGTGCTGTCTTCGTAAGTGTGGTGTTTTCACTTTCAATTGTTATTTATGTTACGTGTCAGGTGTTGGGGGAACCACTCGGCCTCGCTCCTCTAAAACAGGTGTTTGCAAGAGCAGCTTTCCATTTGAAGTGTCCCGAAAAGCTGTAGTGACCTATTGACCACATTGGAGACTGCAGCTTGGGATTGCGGGTTGTCCTTCCAGCTTCCCCCTGCATGATGGATAGTTTTGGTTTGCTTTTATGGCTGGTTGACCCAACCAGGAGGAAGTTTTTCTGTCCCTCTGAAATGGGAAAAGCACCCTGTCTGCTTTTAAGCCCCACTGAAACCCCTTGCTGATGGCTTTGCTCCTCCCTGCCTGCCTTCCCGTCCACAAATACCTGCATTTGGTGAGGGGGGGAATAGTTTCTTTTCTCTCCCCACTTTCTGTGCATCAAGAAGATGGTATTTCTTATGGAGTTAATACCCTGCACTGAACACATGGGAAACTTGCTGCCTTTCTAAAGGATGTTTGCTATTCTTTAATATCTTATATCCTCAGCATGCAGGACGTACTCGATCTGCGTTTTCACCGTGTTGTCATCATGGGAATTTGTTTGGCAGTATATAATATCTGCAGTGGTGACAGGTTAACGTATAGCTCAGACTAATGCAGGAAATATTTCTGGAATACTTGTCACTCCAGCGTGCTGCTTGCGTGGGTTTTCCTGAGGTGGAGGCAGCAAATAACATCTTGTGAGCTGCGTATCACCACCCGCACGTGTTGTAGTCACTGACTTGAGGGTTTCTGTTGAGGTTTCTGGAGCTGTTGGTATTGCTCGCTCTGGTTTTTATGCTGGATGTGCCACCGCTGGTGTGAGGGTAAATGCTGCACAGGCAGGTCCTGTTTAAGAAGTAATCCCAAGTGAGGAAGGGATGGGGTCTTCCAGCCTGTGCTGGGAGGGATTAGCATCAGAGCGATGTTGTGGTGCATCTCCACACACGCAGGGGACCGTGATTTGCCTCTCGCCCTGTTTCAGTACCAGCTTTGTAGCTGTTGCTCTGATTTCCTGCCTTCCTCTTCCCACAAGCTGAGTTCCATCCACCCCCTCCCTGAATTAAGGTAATTTGCACCAAAGCAGCAGCTCTGACCTGCAGTCAGCAGTTATTTTGCTGCAAGGCTTTTGTGCAGCCCAGCCCAGCAGCATGTTGACCCGTCAAGGGCTCCTCAGCAGTTAACCTGTTTCAAAGCTTGCCATGGCCTTTGTCTTCACGGTCACTGTAAGCAGCGTAGGGCAGCCCCCGTCAGCATGGTGGGTATTGGTCAGTGCAGGTGTCTCAAGGGCAGCCTCGAGTCACTTGGACACAAGCACTTCTTGGGTGCAAGGAGGAGAGCTCCTCCAAGAGCAATCCCTGTGCCAGGGGAGGACAAGGAGCTGGGACTCCTTCATTGCTTCTGCCAGGAGCTTGGTGCCTGTGAGGCTCCTCTCCCTGCTTCCAGTCCCAGACAAATGTCTGTTCCTGTATTTGAGGAGCAGGATCCACTGCTGGTTCCTGTCTTTCTGTTCCTGCCTCGTGTAGTCTTGGTCTGGTCTGGCTTGGTGGCTGGGAACTGGCTGCGGGATGAAGAGGAACTGAACACAGAACCGAAAGCCGGTGGGCAGCGAGGTGCTGGGGCTGTGGTTTGGGAGCAGGGAGGTGAATGCAGCTGCAGGTTCTCTATCTGCTTCTTCCCCGGGGAGGTTTCGCGGGGACTAAATGCCACAGAGACCCCCATGGGCAGGGACAGGGGGAATAATGCTGGCAATGACGTATTATTAGCGATGCAGAAAGCAGAACCAGAAATAAAACTGTAAGATGTTAAAATGTAAACCCAGCGTCCAGTCAGTCAGTTACGGAGGGGAAATGAAACCAGTCTGGGTTTATAAAAACAAAACCCCAAGCCCCAGAAGAAGAGCACGTTGGTGAATGGGAAGTGTAAGATGGGATTAACAAATGAAGTTAAATCACAGGGAGAAATCTTGCAGTGTAAAAGACAATGCAGAAGAATGAAAGGTGTTGAAAGCAGGGAAGTTCAGCAAGGGAAGTGACCCCTGGTGCTGGTGTGTGGTTAGGGGAGAAAGCTGCAGGATGTGTGCATGAGGCAGTAACTTTCCGTTCCAGCAGAACTCGGGAGGTTAAACAGCAAATGTTTAAAGTTCACATCCAAGAGCTTTAACAGGTCTGGCTGAGGGATTGCTGCCTGGAAGTTAATGTTTTCTGTATGTTTACATCCAAGCAAGTGATGTAAGGAGTCGATAAATGGGATTTAGAACCATAGAATGGTTTGGGCTGGAAAGGACCTTAAGATCATGTAGTTCCAACCCCATTTAGGAGATGGATAAAGGCCCCCCTGTATCTCAGCCCTTCCAATTAACACAGTGGAAGATGCAAGGCCCAGCTCACCAAGAGCTAGGAGGGAGCAGACCTATTCACCATCTCACTACAAAGGCCTTTTGAAGTTTGGTGGATGAAGATGAGTGTTGCTGTTGTGAACCAGCACTGTGCCCATTGACTTCCTACCCTGCAGTATTTCACTTCAGAACTCAGAACAGTGCCAAATAAATGTAGTGCACATTAAATGTGGTAAAGCAGCATAACTTATAGTTCTCCAGGGGATATTCACATCAGCACCTCTATGGAGTCAATGGAGAAATGTAGTCTTCCCACTTGAATGCTTTGTGGTTCCAGAGTGCCTGACTTTATAGAGCTGGTGCCAAACCCCCAAAATCCCATCATAAATGATGAGCTGTCACTTAGCAAATGCATTTGCAGGAGATTGTGCAAGAGATGGGCTTTGGTTTGATGCTCTCTAATGTCTAGAGCGAGCAAATGCAGAGCTGTGCCTAGGAGGGGTGGCTGAACAGCAGAAAGCTGGTCAGGAGCGAAGGGGATCCCAAATTCCCTGCGATAGGGTGGAAATGCTGCTGCTGCATGCTGCGATCCCAAAGGAATTGCAGTGTGGGACTCGGGTTTTGTCTCCCTGGTTTCTCAGGCTCGGTGTTGGCAGCGGTGGTGGCTCATGGAGCTTCGTGGAGGTGCCTCTCCCCCCAGACTAAGGGCTGTTTTGTTCTTGTGTGTGCTTTTCCTCCCTCTTGTAGTTCAATTGTTGCGTACCAGCCAGCGGGTGACAACAGCCACACATTCGATGTCACAGCGATGTTCAAGTCCATCGGGATCTTCCTGGGGATATTCAGTGGCTCTTTTGCAATGGGAGCAGCTACCGGAGTTGTGACAGCTTTAATATCCTTTCTGTTGTCTTTTTCCAAGTGTTTGCAAAACTGCTTCTTTTGCTGGGCTGCATCTCACCCAGGTGCAGCGTTGCATGATTCTTTGCCTTAATTCGGGAAAGGCAGTGCCATAGCTCGCTTTGGGGCAGGTCTGTAGTGCTGCTGTGATGCACAACTGGGTTTGATAAGCTTTTAGCCGCCAGTTTCTCTCCAAATTGTCCTTAACCATCTGCAACGTCACCAAGTTCACCAAACTTCGGGAGTTCCCGTTGCTGGAGACTGGCTTGTTCTTCTTGATGTCCTGGAGCACGTTCCTGCTGGCTGAAGCATGTGGCTTTACAGGCAAGCTCCAGCACAGCCCTGTGTCGGGGATGGAGATCTGCAGGGATGACGGGGCTGTTGAGTTTTGCTTCTCCCAGCATTGATTGCAGCCGGAGCTCTCTCCCTCTGCTTTATTTATTCTGGGGTTATTGTATTAAATCCCCTGTGCTATTGGGGTGCAGCTCAGCTCCCTTTTCATGATCAGGAGTCTAACGTGATGCTCTGCTCCCCAGGTGTGGTGGCTGTGCTCTTCTGCGGGATCACACAGGCCCATTACACCTATAATAACTTATCTACAGAGTCCCAGCACAGAACTAAGCAGGTGAGAGCTCTTCAGCCTCTGTGAATTTCAAGTTCAATATCTTTTCCTTCCCTCTAGCCACAATTAGGTGCATCTGTCTTGCTACAGATGGGTTTTACGAGGGTTGCTTCTGAAGAAGTATTTACTGTGTGATGGATGGGCTAATATGTGTTTCATGTTAAACCTGTGTTGTGTCTAACTTGCTTTTAATTTGTTTTTCTCTTTCAGTTATTTGAGCTGCTGAATTTCTTGGCAGAAAACTTCATCTTCTCCTACATGGGACTCGCACTGTTCACCTTCCAGAACCACGTCTTTAACCCTACCTTCGTGGTGGGGGCTTTCGTATCCTTTGGAGCCCATTTTATAAGACAAGAATAAGAAAGGGAGAGGTTCCTCATTCCCACGTTGTGTTTTTCTTTCCAATGGGTGGGTTTTTCTCAGTCAGCCTGGCTTTATTTGTAAAAGGGGATTTCTCCCATGCAGTGGTGCCTGTGCTGCTCATTTGAAGAGGATGGAGATTCTTTTCCCAGCTTTGCTTTTCTTCCCCATCTTCTCTCCCTCGTGGGCATTCAAATCAGCTGCTGCAGGGACTCGGTGTTCGATGTGAACATGGTGCCAAAGCTCCAGGCTGTGTCATGCACCAGGAGAGGCTTTGAGAATGGGGGTTGTTCCACCTGGTTAACCCTGAAAAAAAGCCTTTTTTTTGGTCTAATAGCACAGTTAAGGCTACAGTAGATGCCTGTGAGTGATGTTATGAGGAAGGATTTCCCCTTCTACAAGCCGATGCTAATGGAAACAAACTCTCGGCTCTGGTATGTCTCAGAAAATCAAGGATTTTGAAGGAATGTTTTCCATATCGCAGGGAAACTGGTTCAGACGTGCAGAATTGTTTGCACCCTGTGCCTGCACTGAAGTTTATCCTGCTGCAGATGACCTTGTTGTCTTTGCCAGTGCTGGCATGTAGGTTTGCAGCAGGGTCTACTGGATTCCCCTGTGAGCCTGGGGGATGGAGGGAGTGAAGAACATGGGGAATGCCATTTGGGTGGTTAGACTGAAACTGTGTCCTCTTCAGCAGTAACTGACTCACTGCTGAAATAGCTCATTCATGAGAGAGATCATGAAATATGTCTCTTATGCAAATTAATGATGTTCAGGACAGCACATGAAAGCTGGAAGCATTTTCCATATTATTCAAGGCTGCTCCGAATACTGGCTCCAAGATTATTTTTGCCATCTGGGTGCTGGTATTAAAAGACACAGCTTCAAAGATAAAAAGCAATATGAAGGGGCTGGTGATTCTTGTATCTTGCAGGCTCTGAAAACAGAACAAGTATTAGGTTCTCTTTTTTATCCTTCTCAACTGCTGCTGCTTTCATTTTGCTGAATAATCTTTGGGAATGAGACTTGGCTTAAAGCTTCAAACCCAGCTGTGAAGTGGGGAGTGCGAGGGAATGTCAGAGGGGTTGTGGTAGCTGTGATGACTTGAGCTTCACAGAGGACAAAGAGTCCTTGGGATGGAAAACAGAGCTGGCAGGGGGGAGCATACAGTGGGAAATGGTGGGTTTTCTCTCCTCTCACTCTTCTAAGCTGTCCTCTCATCATTTCACTTGTTTATCTGTGCTTGTCGCTGTGTGCTATTCCTGACTTGCAGCGTGTGCTGTGCTTTGGTGAGGCAGTAGCATGTTCTGCCCACTCTGCTGTAGCACTCCGAGCAGGGTTATTATCTTTGCAGCCAGAGGACCAGTGTTTCTGAGGCTCCCCAGCGTTTCCGTCTGCTCTGTGTGCAGAGGTGGGTTGTGATGGGAGGCATAGGAAGAGCAATTTCCTTAATGTGTGCAAATACAGCTTGCTATCTTCCTAGGAAGAGCTGCCAATATTTACCCTCTGTCATTTTTACTGAATTTGGGGAGAAGAAATAAGATTGGAACAAATTTACAGCACATGATGATGTTTGCTGGTACGTTATCGCATCCTCGCCTCCGACCGTGTGGCCCATCTGCACTTCCCTGCCCCTGAGCCCCTGGAAATAGTCCTTGTTCAACTCAAAGTCTCTTACGGGCCATGTCTGGAGAAGAGGCTGGGCAGGAAAGGGCTTCCTTTGGCGGGGTGGTGTGAAGACATTGTTTTGAGGTGTAGGAATGAGCTCTTCCTGCCTTGTGCTTCAGTGCGCAGCATGGAGCAGGAGGAGGGTTTGCCTTCCTGGGCTGGTGGTAACGCCAGCTCCAGAGCATATGCTTAAGCTGAAATCATCACTGTGGAAGTGCTGTGGTCTCCTCCAGTGGTGGATATCTTTGAATCCTAGAACGGTTTGTGTTGGAAGGGACCTTAAAGCTCCTCCAGCTCCACCCCCTGCCCCGGGCAGGGACACCTTCCACTAG
>NW_009931454.1:43494-43729 GCF_000696875.1 Nestor notabilis | reverse complement strand
TGAAGAGCTTCTGCCCAAGAGCCCATCTCAGTCTCCCCTCTGGCAGGTTCAAGCCTGAAAGTCCCTACAGGCCTTTGTCTAAAAGTGCCATCAGAGGGGTAGGACCACACGTGGGGCAGCGCTGATGTAAACCCTGGGTGGAGAAGCTGCAGTGGGCGCTGCTGCCAGTGCTGTGGGCTCACACAGCTCCTCCACCATCCCTTCCCTGGCAGGGCTGCGAGGAGCCATGGCCTTC
>NW_009931454.1:28486-43268 GCF_000696875.1 Nestor notabilis | reverse complement strand
TAGCCTTGGCCACCGGCGACCCAGCCCCGTACGCCCGGCAGATGATGTTCAGCCCGACGCTCCTCATCGTCTTCTTCACCGTGTGGGTTTTCGGGGGGGGCACCACGGCCATGCTGTCCTGCCTGAACATCCGGTGAGTGTGGGGCGCTCTTGCTGCAGCACCTCCGCTCCCTCGTCCCGCTCTCACATTAAGGTGCTCAGTTCTAAGGGACGGGAGGAAGGACACGATCTTCCTCTTCGGACCACAGCACGTACCCGCCTGGCATCGCTTGTGCTAACTCTGTGCTTGTTTCTCCTCCACAGAGTCGGTGTGGATGCAGACCAGGAGAATGTGGTGAGTGTGGTGCTGCTGGGCAGCCTCTGGGCAGGAACTGGCAGGGGTTACATCAAGCTCTGCTCCCTTCCAGCTCTAGGAGACTTTTTAGCTCCCCTGGTGAAAGAGTTTGCAGCCAGTGGGAGTGAGGACTTTTCTGTGCTCTCTCTGGTTATACTGAGGCTTTCTTTTGTTCACTTGGAAAGAAGGGCAGAGAAGCAACACTGGACTTTTCAGTCAGTCCACATTACTGCTGGGAGTAATGCTCCCACATTACAGGGAGAGTCTGCAATAGGTTCAGTCTCTGCCTGGCTGGGTTTGAAATAAACACCAAAATATGCATGACGTGGAGGCTCTCTGCCTCATCCCAGTACCCAGGGCAGTACAGAAACACCATTTACTGCCTCATTTCATGTAGCATCTTCTGCCCCACTTTTACCCGCGGGCGGTTTTCCCCCATGTTTCCTGTGGGTAGTTCAGGAACCACCAGCCACGCTGAGATAAATGCTGGAGCATCAGGAGTTTTCCTGCAGCCTGGTCATGCTGTGGCTCTACTTGACGTCAGTGTGGGTTCTGCACCTTGGAGGTTCATTTTATTCAGAGCCATTTACTGGGCTGTTCATCTCCTGGGGAGAAAGCATCAAATGCTAAAGGCAGCCCAGAGCCATAAATCTGAAAGCCAAATTTCTGTGGAATAAGTAATTGTATTCACAGTCTCCTCCAAAGTGTTTTGTATTCTTTACTCTGCCTAAAAGGAAGCCAGGAGTCCCCATCACACACAGTTCTTTGCATACAGAAATCTCAGGCGAGGTTGGATGGGGATAGGACCTGTCAGTCACTATTAAATGTGAAGCCTGGATGCAGCCGCTGGCTCTGAGGCGCTTTAAACCTCAGGGCCAGGAACTGGAAGGCTCTAGCAGAAAAAATGGTCACCCTGTGCTTTGATACCACCTCCCTAAGGCTGCTCTGTGCTGCTAAATGCAGAGTGTGGGCTGGAAGCACCTCAGCCTCTTGTGGTGTGAGCGTCCTTATGCTCACTGCAGCCCATGGGTTTCTTCTGAAGGGGTGGTGGGAAGGCGTGTGTCTTCTTACATCCCCCTGGGATAACCTGGAGCCCCCTGGCCCTGACTGAGGTTGTGGCACGTTTCCCTGCTGCTGTTTAATGCCTGACTCTCCTGCAGGGTGTCCCGGAGAGCGAGAGGAGGAGTACGAAGGCAGAAAGCGCCTGGCTCTTCCGCATGTGGTACAACTTCGATCACAAGTATCCTTGAATGGTGGGCAGTGTGTGCTGCATCAAATCCTGCCTGCCCCAACAGCTCTGCTGGCCTGGAGCACGGCTCGCTCCCTGCTGGGTTTTGGTTTGCACCTCCTCGTGGCTGTGGCTGTGAGAAATGGCCATTTCCATCCGCTGTCAGTGGGAACGCAGCAGTAGCTCAGGTCAAAGCTTGGCTTTCCAAGGCTGGAAGCCCAGGGGACCCTTGATCCCGGTGGCAGGCGGGTAGGAAGGGCAGGGGGTCCTCTCATTTGTAGCCCTCTTGCTAGATCAGTTCCCTCCTCCCTTTCAAATGCTTTGCCATCAACTACTGGAGGAGCGATTTGCCAGGCTGGGAGGGATGGGGCAAGTGATGCAGCTAAGCCTTTTCTTACCAGGACTGTGTCTTGGTGCACTCGTGTCCCACTGTGGTTATATTCAAATTGCTCATTCCTATAATTTTTGTGCTTCCAGGGACTTGTTTTTCTTTTCTTCCTGTGATTTCCTTGAGACACAGAGTCCCTCCCTGCTGCCTCTGCATCCCACCCCTCAGCTTGCCGACATTGCCCTGTTCCTCTGTCTTCCTTAACCCCCCCTGTAGCTATCTGAAGCCTCTGCTGACACACAGCGGGCCCCCGCTGACCACCACACTGCCAGGGTGCTGTGGGCCTATTGCCCGGTGCCTGACGAGTCCACAGGCGTATGAAGTGAGTCCCTTGGTGTCCTTTCTGTCATGGGGGGGGTGGGCTTTGACATGTTTATATTTCAGCATAGCTTTTGGATGCTGCTCTGCAGGTTCGAGCCAGGAGCCTTGGTAGGGAGATCAGATACTGGTGCTGAGGGATGAGCTAATTCATAGAATCATAGAATGGTTTGGGTTGGAAGGGGGCTTAAAGCTCCTCCAGCTCCAACTCCCTGACGAGGGCAGGGACACCTTCCACTAGAGCAGGTTGCTCCAAGCCCCTGTGTCCAACCTGGCCTTGAACACTGCCAGGGATGGGGCAGCCACAGCTTCTCTGGGCACCCTGTGCCAGCGCCTCAGCACCCTCACAGGGAAGAGCTTCTGCCCAAGAGCTCATCTCAGTCTCCCCTCTGGCAGGTTCAAGCCATTCCCCTCGGCCTGTCCCCACTTACTCTTATAAAAAGCCCCTCCCCAGTAGGTCCCCTTTAGTTGCAGGAAGGGCTGCTGTAAATGTGGCTGTTCAAGAGGAGTTAACCAGCACTTTCTCCCTGTTTGCTGCTCAGAATCAGGAGCAGCTGAAGGACGATGACTCTGACCTCATTTTGAACGACGGGGACATCAGTCTGACCTACGGGGACTCCACTGTCAACACCGACTCTGTGGCATCCAGTGGCACGTCCCGGCGCTTCGTGGGCAACAGCTCTGAGGATGCACTGGATCGGGAGCTTGCTTTTGGGGACCATGAACTCGTAATCCGGGGAACGCGCCTGGTCCTTCCCATGGACGATTCAGAGCCACCGTCAAACGTCCTGGATAACGCAAGGCACGGTCCAGCATAAGGTTGCTTGGTTTGATTGACAGTAATATTTGCATATATGATCAAGAAATATGTACTACCTAAAGTCTAATGCATGTCTCGAAATGTCTAAGCTGTATAAATATTATTTATATGGTGTCAGAAGAATATAAATATTCTCTGCCAAGCACTTGTAAAGAACAAGCTGCAAATTTAAGTTAAAGCTGTGTTGACTGCACTGTGTAGGGTGGAACTGTTTTAGCGTAAGAGTCTTTTGCACACAGTAAGCTTCATTAATGCCTGATTTGACAAAGGGTTTAGTTCCCAGTGGGGTAAGTAAAGGAGCTGACTCCCTGTTCATCCTTTGAGCTGGGGAGAGGAGGGTAGGGAGGTGAGCAGTGGAAATCGCTTTCTCTTCAGATGAGGATTGTTACCTTTTATTTTGGTCTCAGATCTTTGGATGGTCACGTTTGAGATATCAGCCAAAAATCTGCCACAGACCCTCTCACCGGGCAGTAGCTGGTGATAAACGTGTTATAAACTTGTTCGCTTTGTGGGAACCTGAGCGGGGATGTGGAACCCTCCTGCTTTTTGGTGACCTGCTGCCCAAGCCCTGCTTTATTGAGCGGACTAATGGCAGGCACTGGCCAAAGCTGATAGCAAGGACTGTGTGTGCCTGGCTGCTCGGATGGGAGCAGGAGGGAGGGATGGTTTGTGCCTGTAGTCGTGTATAGGAGAAGGAGCTGATCCCACAGAAACTACACAGATTTTAGGGCTGAGTCCATCTTTCAGATGGGGCTCAAGCAGCTTTCTAGAACCAACCATCAAATCCTCAACTGGCAACTCAATTCCACGTTTTGGGAAGTGACCGTGTCTTTGTGTGCGCGAATCTCTCCTCCTGCAGTCACAGATGTAGCTGAGATGTGCGGAGCTGCACCCGGGGCCATGGAGCTTGGCCAGCCTCAAACACAAGCTTTACAGCTACAGATTGACACGGTACCTCCGGACCTCTCCAGAGGCATTTACTGAGCATCGAGGTGGTACTTGAAGGGGAGTTGCCCATCCGTCCTCCTGCAGAGTCAAAAACCATTGCACTTTGTGTCATAACTCCTTAGCATGCTGTGTGTCTGCAATGCCCACCCCATCTCGCTCGTGTCTCTTACCATTTAACGAGAGATGTTTGCAAGTTGATGTTTTTGGGTTTGAATTTTCATTTTAACTCTTCTTCTCCAAGGAAGAGCACAGAACGATTGGCGATTTCACACTCGTGTGAAAGGATTTGCTCTGTCGTTATGGGAATGGCTAAAGGTGCAGTGAAACTGTTAACCCTGACATCCTTCTTTTTCTCCTGACAAGGGGGAATCACAGCAATTTCCTGGATGTAATTTTGTTGTCTGTTTTAGCTACAGTTTGGCTATACAAACCATTCAGGGTTACCGGTGCACTACAGGCCTGTTCTGGAGTTCACCCTCTCCAGAGAGCTTCAACAGAGGTGTTTAAAAGAGAGAATATCTGGAGAAGAGCCGGGCGAGTCCGAGCACTCCCATTAGCTTTCCTTGGAACAAACTGCATCTCTCAGGATGCGACCTTGAGACCTCACAGCAGTGTCCCCGTGGCTGTTTTCCCCAGCACCACCTGAGAGCTGGAGCAGACAGGAAATTTCAAGTGTGTATATAAAGAGTTGAGAATAGAAACTTACACTTTCTTTTTTGCTTTTTCATTTTCTCAGGTCTCAGTAACATTGCCTTAAAATTGACACATGTGAAACTGAATTCTTTTGGCAGTTTAACCCCAAGAAAATGCTTTCTTTTTCCTTCTGAACAAAATGTCTCAGTGTTGCCATAGGACTCCTCTAAGAAGGGGGGAGGCTCTGTTACTATTTAGATAGGGCATCTTCCTTGCACCGGTAAGCGGCAGTCTCGCTGTTAACATAGCTGTTGGATTAGTGCTAGCCTCTTTGTTTCCTACTATGCAGGAATTCCATAAAGTGTGCATTTTCTATGATGTCTGTAACTTAACTTCGTGTGTTTAAAAAAAACCCACCCCAAAAGTAAAAGAAAATACAGTAGGTACCTGTTGCCTTTAGGTTTACTGCATCACTTTGACATCCTGTTCCTTGTTTGGTTTGCCTTTTCAAAGAGGTATGATAAAGAACTACCTCTTGTTTTTTCCTGTAGCATCTGACTATGAATTCAATTTACAAAGCTGGCGCTGGTGCAGGATGGTTCTGCTCTGGTTCTGTGAACTCTTATGATCCACAGAACCAGGACTGTTGGGAATAGTCCTGGTGAAGGAATGAATCTAAGCTGAAATTCAGGAATGATTTAATAAATGACTTGGATTCCTCCTCAGCTGGTTGTTTTCTTATCCTGCTGCAGCAGAGAACACACGAGTGCCTGGTTTTCAGAGGCACTGATGGGTTGTGTGCTGCAGGTGAAGGTAAGGGTACCTTGAAGACCTTTTGACAAACAGATAAGGCAGCCCCGAGGAGGCAGTTTCCAGCACCCACAAAGGTTTAGAGAAGGTGCCTGTCTGTAAATTGAATTTTCATGGCTTTTTGCACATGAAAAAGCATTGTGGTAAAGTTATGATTTGTCCTGGTACTGTCTGTGTGTGGTAATGGCATTAACTCCGTAGTTGTGGTGTTTGTGCAGCTGATGTGTGATAGCTGATGATCACTCTTGGACCTTCTGTTTACACTGACTAAATCCCTTACTGTTGCGTTGTACTGTGAAAGAAGGATTATGGGCCTATAAAAGATCTATTTTTTTTTTTTCTGGAATTGTGTGTACAGTTTCATTAATTCCCACGGAAATAAATCTGTAGCAAAGTGACAACGTGCTGCTTGACCTCCTCAGGTGTTTGTCCACGGCCTTTGGCCAGCGCGTAAGGCAGAACGTAGGGTGTTTGCATGCTCGAGGCTGCTGAGCTCTCGTGGGCTTTCATGTCCTGTGTTCTTGTTGAATTTGCAGGTGATTCCACCCTCTGTCTCCCATCTGAACCATACTTTTGATGCTATGTGCTGGCAGAGCAGCCGAAGAGGTTAGTTGTTCAAATGCTTTACAGTCGTTCAATATAGAGGGCACCTAAACCTGGTTTTGAGGGCTTTGATTCACAAAGGACAACCTCTGGCTTTTGGATGGTATAAAAGTACATTGTTCATGGCCCCTGAAACCTACTTAAACACTTGTCTCCCATCCACAGCAGCAGACAGCTGAGGGGATTCACTTCTGCTTTCAAAGGGACTGTGGTCCTCATGTGGGGTGGTGGGTCCTGAGCTCTGAGGCTGGGCTTTGCCAAAGCCTTGACTGCAGCTCACGAAGGTACCATGAGTCTGTAGGTGAGAAGGGCTTGTCCAGCATCATGCTGCTCATGGGTGTTCTGTGCTCCTGGAAGTCACAGGAGTGGGACAAGAGACAATAGTGTTTATTTTCTAGTGAGATTGAGCTGATGAGGGAGAGCTTTCAGTCAAGCTACTGCACTACCTGGTTCATGTGGGGACCACTAAACTGCTGGGAAATGGGCCAATGCTGGGTATCTGCAGCCTCAAAAATGCTCAGTGCTGCTTCTAAAGCAATGCTGTATCCTGACAGCCAAGGCACAGACAGCACTTGGCTGCTCTCTGTCTTTGTGCCATGCTGGGGAAGCATTTATGGGAGGGAAACTAAAAGAGAAGCAAGCTTTTGATTCTTCTTCCTTACCTCATGCATTGAGCTCTTGTCCTTTCTAGGTCCTCTAGGTGGCAATATTGGAAAGGACAGTAATTGTCCATCGCCACCGTGCCCCTGCAGGTCCTGTGTCCACCACAACCCCTGCTCCAGAGGCCCTCTCCATCCCCTGCCATGTTCATGCCTCATGCACCATCCGTCTCGAGGCTTTATCTGCAGAAAGGAGAAGAGACGCTGCTGCCACACTCGCTGCTCTTCCACCCCGACCCCTTTGCAGCCACCACCCTTACAAACAGCCACGAGTCCGGAGGGACTTCAGGTCACCTTGTGTCAGAGACTGTACATAGGGATCATAGAATAGTTTGGGTTGGAAGGAACCTTCAAAGGTCACCTAATCAAGGTGCTTATGGATGACCATAGCTGTGGTGCTGCAGCTCAAGAGGAGAGAGCAGGAAACAGGAGACATGTTAAATATTTGAATAGGAATTGGGCCTATATTCCATATTCTTTTGCAAGAATAGATCTAGATGCAAACTAATGAAGCAAAGATCCCATCCATGCAACCAAAATGAAAATGAGGATTGAGCATGTACCCTGCAATCCTGCTTTCCCTTTAAGGCCAGCGGCTTGCTGGCGTTCTTTCCCCACTGTTAGGCTCTCAGAATCAGGAGTTTAAGGTCAGTGGTCACAAGCTCCTTGCAGGATCAGTTTTAGCCCCTCAGAGGTGAGCTGCAGCCCTTGCTGGAGCTGCTGATAGGTACTGGTGCTGGTTCAGCCCTCACACACAGCATCAGCATCAGTGAAGAGATATTGTCCTTGCTGACAATCACAACAGCATCTCCCAAGCCGATGAGAGAACCCGGAGGCCATGGGGGTATCTTGTCACCACTTTGTGTTGCAGGATGGCACCAAAGTTGTGCCAAGGTCTGCCCTCAAAGTGGACTTTGGGAACCAGGGGCTCTGGGGTGTGGTGTTTTGGGACATGCAGCCCTTGTACAGCTCCATCTTGGTGCTCTTCCTCACTCCAGCCCTTACGCTCCATGCTGGGCAGTTAGAGCCTGGGTCAGAAGCTACAGGATCCCTTAATGGTTGCAGGAGACTCTGTAAGGTTCAGGACTCTGGAGCAGCAAAGCCTTGAATTTGCTGTCCAATATTCAGACATGCACATACACAAAAGGATTGGGTCTCCATTAACTGGCTTTTATAGGAAATTCCAGCAGCTTTCCTCCTGCCAGCGATGCTCCAGCCCCAAGGAGCCCATTTATGGTTGCAATCTCCTACCCCTGCGTGGTTCACAGACTAGTGTGGTCACAGCGACTTTGAAGGACATGTGTGAACATTGCTTCCTTTCCTGCGTGCACAAGCTCCCAGGAACGCAGGCAGAGATAAAGAGTGTGTAAGTCAGCTCTATGCAGCCTGTCAGCTCTTCCACCTGCAGCAGCAGCAAGGTTAGCTATTCCAGCCTACCCACATGGGCACTGTGCTGGACTGGGAAGGCACCACAGTGCAAAGGAGGCTTTGGGAATGGGAAAACACCACCCTGCTGAGCATCAAAGCATTCTGCAGTGTAAATGTGCCCAGGCCGAGGCAGCAGCAGATGTATTTTCCCTTGCCCTGTAAGCACATGCTAAACTATATCCAAGAGCTGCAGGTACCCCTTGGCCCTTTTTGTCCATGAGGGACTTCTGCAGCCTGAATTCTGCCTGATCCTTCTGCCTGGGACACCTTTTCCGTCCTACCTCCCTCTGTGCCCAGGTGTCCACAGCCCATGGTTAGCTCCTTTCCTCTTTATTCTCCAAATGCAGCAAGAGGATCTGCTGTTCCCTTCAGTGTTGGTAGCTGTAAACGTCCTGCAACCCACTGACCTCCCGCTCTCTCCCATGCTAGCTGCAGCCCCTTGGTCTGATTTAGGATGGGACAAGCATAGAAAATCAGAAAGGAAGATAGAGTGGGTATGTTCTGCACCTGCATCCCATCTGCAGCACCTCCCTTGCCCTGCCTGTGGCACTGCCCTGTACCAAAAATGCACTTTCTGTGGTTAGTAGCTCCAAGTGCATAACCTTAGAGACAGCTGAGGGCAGGACATCTCCGACATCCCTGCAGCATCCTCATTCTCTGCAGCACCTTGAAGTATCCCCTCTGCACCCTCTGATGATAGATGGCTAAATCTGTTCTCCTGTGATACGGCTCACTCCTAAAATTCCCAGGGGCACAAGAGGAAGGAGAACAACAGATGCAGCATCACTTGCTTTTCCCTTCTCCCAGGCAGTTAATATTAATCACTGGTGCTTTTGGATGCGTTGTGTGAATCCTCCCAGCCTTTGAAGCTTTGGAAATCTGTATTAAGAGGGAATTGGGAATGCCTCTGGATCTCAGTGACAGAAGGGCTGGATTTAATACGAACTTCTTCCCTTCTCCAGAGAGTCTGGCATGTTTTTTAAGCTTTGGAATAGATGCAAACATCCCAAAGCTGTTTAGCTAAATTACTGAGTGGTCTGAGGTCACTGTTTGCATTGGTGTCCTTTGTTCAAAGTGCAAAATCAAGGATTCCTCTGAGGACGCAGGTGAAGTGATACAGGGCTGCGAATGCACACGGTATGTCTGGATCCTGTTCTCCACCCCGGAGCTTCAGAGCTGTGTCCGCTGCTCACACGAGAAGGTCCAAATTCTTACAAAAGGCAAACGTATTTCCCTTGTGACTCCGTTTCTGCTTTGCATGGGCCAGTTCCCCAGCCTGAGCTTTGCTGCGGAGAGATCTGCGGTCGATAACGTGCCTTCGCCCTGGGTCAGATGCCTTAAAGGGCTGGATGCTATTGTCCTGCTCGAGAGAAGCCAGGGCTGTTTGGCACAGTTACATGCCTAAACTCAGCTCCCATCAGCGACTTGATGCTTCAGCTGAAACCTGTCTGTGCTCTGATGACAGAGCTGATAATAGACTGATGGCACTCGTGACAAGGGTGTAGGGGTTGAGTAAATATTCCCTGGAAAAAATGCATCAGCCTGGCTTGACAGATACTTAATTTGAGATCCCACAGCCAGCACTGGGCCTCAGCAATGCTGCCGAGACTGGATTTCATTGCCCTGAGGAGGAGAGCCCAGCCGGGGGCCTGGCTGGCACCGGGGCAGTTGTGTTTGCAGCAGCACAGGGCTGGCTGCGCTGCAAAGCTCTGCTGCTGCGGGAGCGGGGGGCAGAGCTCGGGCTGCGGATACACCCGGCTCGGAGCGGGAGGCATTGGCGCCAGTATCTGGAATGAGGATCACCCGTTGCCCCCGGGAGTGGATCTGATCTGGGACACAGACGGTGGGGATTATGGTCCGGCTGAAGGTCCTGGACCACACCAAGCAGGACAGTTAATACCTGGACTCGTGGGGCTGGCCGTGCTCCTGGTGCAGCAGCAGGAGCAAAGCCGAGGCACAGCCTGTAAATATTTATAGCCCAGTTACCAGGTTTCGTGCTTGGCCGGTCCCTCTTGGCTCCTACCAGCGATGTTTGTGGCTCCGAGTTGCCAAGGACACTCGCAGCATTGCTCAAGGGGCAGGAACCTGCCTGAAGGGAGGCAGGGGCAGCACCTCTCTGAGCAGCGGGGCCAGCCTGGCAGCACCCCGGGCTCTGGGTGGTGTGTTCCAGCAGCCAGAGCTGGTTCTGGCTCTGGTGGCACGTCACAGCAGCACCCACCAGCGCCGGTGTGCGTGAGGGAGGTGGGAAGGGAACGCACAGCACCCAGAGCCCTTGTCCTCTGTCACCCCTCGCTGGAGCGTGTTGCCCTCCTGAGAGAGGCTCCTTCATCCGAATCTGAATCTCTCCATAACTCTCATGTTCTTCCTCAGATCCAAAGTCTCTAATGCCAAATATTTTTCCCTGCTGTTGGTTCAGTTTCCTCTGTTCCCAACCCTCGCTTGAGCTGCCAAGGGGAAATAAATATCTTTCAGTTTGGAAGTGGCAGGAACACAGTTTCTCTATCCCCAGAGATACAGAGAAGAGACTTTCTCTTGGGTCTCTTTCAGCCTTGACTTCAAACCCTCTTTAAGTGCCTGTTCTCCAGCAGAACTCAGCAGTGAGCTCTCTCATTTTCACCTACGAATATTCCCCGGAAACTTGGTTGAACCCAAAGGAAACACACCCATGCTCCCTTGTGCCAGCTGAGCTGAATCCCTTGAAAATCCCATCAGCACTGGAAGGAGAGCAAGAGTTCAGCACAGACAATTCTCCTCCATAGCTGGGTATCGTGTCCAAAATCTTTTGGTAGAGAAAGCTGCCTGACAGCTATTTACTGCAGCTCCTCCAGCACACTAAGCTCAGGAAATTGCATTCATAATTTCCTTAGTGCCAAACTGGTTGTAATTTTCCCATGGCTATTCCCTTCTTTTGTTTGTGAAACAAAGCCTTCTGAAAAGCATACACAGGTTTACTTCTTGCCTATGAAGCTAACACGAGCATGTGGTTTAAGGGGATACTGCTCACTTGATTTGTTTGATACAGGGTGACAAAGGCTGCCAGAAATAGCATTATAATTTAAATACAATCTTTTTTAGCAAAGGGAAAATTGATCTGACAAAGAAAGTAAAAATGCTGTTGGACACAAGGAACAAGCAGAAGAGACAGGAAGGTGCGACCTGGTTTTTCTGCATTATCAACAGTGTAGACCTGAGCAGTAAGTATCTAAAGGGGCTCCAGGAAACCTGGAGAGGAGCTTTGGACAAGGGCCTGTAGGGACAGGACAAGGGGAATGGCTTTAACCTGCCAGAGGGGAGATTGAGATGAGCTCTTGGGCAGAAGCTCTTCCCTGTGAGGGTGCTGAGGTGCTGGCACAGGGTGCCCAGGGAAGCTGTGGCTGCCCCATCCCTGGCAGTGTTCAAGGGCAGGTTGGACACAGGGGCTTGGAGCAACCTGCTTTAGTGGAAGGTGTCCCTGCCCGTGGCAGGGGTTGGAGCTGGATGAGCTTTAAGGTCCCTTCCTGCCCAAACCAGTGTGGGATTCCCAGCACACTTATGCACAAGCAGATGACTTGGGTCTGGTGAGCTGGGCTGGAGTTCATATCCATGTCTTGGATAAGCAGCTTTCTTCTCCACTTTGCCCCTGGTGTAGCCCTGGGTACCACGTGGGTAGTTTAGGTTGGGCACCCTGACAGTGGGCAGTGGAGGGACTGGGGTGTGCATGACTCTTGTGTCCCACGTCTGAGCTGAGCAGACTGGAAGAAGCTGTGGCAGCAGAGGAGGTTTGTGTGAGTCCCTTGCAGTGGTGCCCTGTCTTCAGCTCTGCTTTTTGGACCTGAATCTTCTCCACAGGATGCTTTTATGTCTGAAAGCTTGTCTTTTTTAAACCTGTTGTTACAAAGCCTGCATTTGAAACAGAAGCCAAGGTGCTCACACGTTTTTGATGATATACATCCCTAGGAAACACGAGGGAAGCAAAAGATGCTGTTGTGTCTTTCTGTACACGGGGGAAGCCAAGGCCCAGTGAGACAAGGTGACCCCCTCCAGCCTGGTGACAGACAGGGGGAAGGCAGCCACAAACGAGCTCAGTGAGGGGCTGCAGGCACTGAGCACAACTGCTCCTGTCTGGAGCACGTCCACAGCAGAGCCAGCAGCGCTGGGGCCAGGCAGGCAGCACCTGAGGGACTGGTGTTACGTGACTCAGGCAAAGCCAAGCAAGATGTTCCTACCAGGATGGGGAATTTGGTCCCCTGAGCTGCGGGCACCTGCTGTAAGTCCCAGCCCATGCTCTGCCTATTGCTTCTCATGTTCATCGCATGCTCTAATCCAGTTGTCCGCGTGTCTTCGTGGTCCTCAGCTTCCTGATTGATTTGATTTTAGCTGCCGACCCAAGCGAAATGAAATCGGTCCTGTTCCGAAAACCTCCCCTGCTGTGAACCCCCGGATTTGCTGGTGTCAGCCTCTGGGTACCTGGAATTCGTTTCTTTCTGAGACTAAAATCTAAAGCTGAAATAAACAAAGGAGCCAAATTTCAGTGTGATGCCTGGAAGTCGTCTTTTCAAATCTGGAACATGAACCTCCTGGTGAGCCTCACACCAAACACCACTGTTAGGCTAATTATGTACAGTAAGGTAATGATAAACACGTTTTAGGTGTCTCTAACACATGCCATCACAAATCCCTTTGTTCTGTTAATTATATTATACTGTTATCACTTTACCTTATTATTGTTAAATCTCCCTGGGTACGTACCCACCCAGTAACTGATAAAGACCAAGCTGACCAAATGATAGAACCAAGAACCAAACCTTGTCTCAAATTTTATCTGCTTTCCTTATGCAAATACTCAAATATTTGATGTATTTCTCTTATCCTGAATGGCTGGCCAAGGTGTTTGCGGGAAGGGCCAGCCTGGAAACACTTAAGCAAATTGTGATCCAGCACTTGTTGAAGTCAGTGGAAACTTACTTGACTTCAGCAGATGGTGGCTGAAAACTTTTAGTCATAGCAATAATTCTGCAGGAGCAAAGTTATTTATTTGCTCAGACTATTCCCCTGCTTCAGTCTGTGGGCTCTGGTCAGGATCAGGCAGGGTTTACACAAACCATGAGACCAGGCGAGGCTGGTGATCAGAGGGCTGGAGCAGCTCTGCTCTGGAGCCAGGCTGAGAGCGCTGGGCTGGGGCAGCTGGAGAAGAGAAGGCTCCTGAAGGGGACACCTTAGAGCAGCTCCAGTGCCTAAAGGGGCTCCAGGAGACCTGGAGAGGGGCTTTGGACAAGGGATGGAGGGACAGGACAAGGGCAATGGCTTTAACCTGCCAGAGGGGAGACTGAGATGAGCTCTGAGGCAGAAGCGCTTCCCTGGGAGGGTGCTGAGGTGCTGGCACAGGGTGCCCAGAGAAGCTGTGACTGCCCCATCCCTGGCAGTGTTCAAGGGCAGGTTGGACACAGGGGCTTGGAGCAACCTGCTCTAGTGGAAGATGTCCCTGCCCGTGGCAGGAGTTGGAGCTGGGTGAGCTTTAAGGTCCCTTCCAACACAAACCAGGCTGCATTCTATGGTCCGTGTTGTCTCTACCCATGTCCCTGTAGGTGCATGCCCAGGTGAAGCAATGCTTGTGGCCACAAGCTGCCTGCTGCTTCCACATCCCTGCCTGTGACCCAGCAGGCAGCAGAAACACCAGGACCCAACACATGAATATGGATGGAAATGCTGAGGTTCGAATGACCATAGAGCAGAAAACCTCGAGCTCTCTCCTTGGCAGAAACCTGCTGTTTGAATAGACCCTGCAGGCAGCAGATAAATAGCTGTGCCTGCTGCCAACATTCCTTGAACACATATTGCTGCTGGAAAGATGATTGGAACCCTTTGCTTCTGTTGCCTTTTCAAAAGGCAGCCTTGTGGGGCCGGAAGGTCAACAGATGGGTCCCGTTTTGTGGGGTCCTGGTGCATCATCTTTTATAAATGGGAGTCACCTTTGTAATTTTCCATGCACAGAAGGAGCAACTTGTACTGGGAGAAGCAATTTGGCCCCTGCCAAAGGCCGCCAAGCGGGCTGACACGGCTGCTCCCCTTCATCTGACAGCTGAGCCACCCCTGCAGCTGCTTTTGAAAGGTGGGCACAGGCTCTGGCTAGATCCTCTCTCGGTGTGCAGATCCCGGTGTCACTCAGGAAAATCTGAGTCGTGGCCATGCCTCGAGTAATGAGTCACTGTAGTTACTCACAGGCTTATTTGATAGTGGTTCCAGGAGGTGACTGTCCACTTCTTGGCACTCTCGTTTGATCTGCTGATCCAGGTTTGCTGGTGGTACTGTAGGGCTATGCTACAGATGTATTTTGACACTACACGGGGGAAAGCTGAGTAGCTTTATGAATGTCACCCAACAAAGCCACAGTCCTTTTCTTGTGCCCTGCTGTTACCCCCTAAATTCGGGAGAACTTCCTACTTTATCCTTTGCTGGTTTGTGTGACCACTGATGAAGACGAGTCCACTGGTGCCCCTCAGCAGCAATTTACCCCTTCACTCCCAAGCATGTATGTGATTTCCCAACCACACTAGCAGGAAGAATTATAGCAGATGCAGACAGTGAGTTGACCCATGGCTGGGTTTTGGGGGGCTGGGCGCCCCCCCCCCCAGGT
>NW_009931454.1:27797-28455 GCF_000696875.1 Nestor notabilis | reverse complement strand
TGCACTCTTCATTAGGGACTGTAGTGGTAGGACAAGGGGTAATGGGTTCAAACTTAAACAGGGGAACTTTAGGTTAGATCTAAGGAAGAAGTTCTTCACAGTGAGGGTGGTGAGGCACTGGAATAGGTTGCCCAAGGAAGTTGTGAATGCTCCAACCCTGGCAGTGTTCAAGGCCAGGCTGGACAGAGCCTTGGGCGACATAGTTTAGTGCGTGGTGTCCCTGCTCATGGCAGGGGGGTTGGAACTAGATGATCTTAAGGTCCTTTCCAGCCCAAACTATTCTATGATTCTATGATTCTACATAGCTGACAGGTTGCGATGCTCTGATTTACATCTGCTTGGAAAGCAGCACGTGCTGTGTTTGAACTCCATGGAAAAAGGGTTTGCATCGGTGATGTTTTAACCATGCTGTTACAAACCTCCCACAACCGACCCTCACTCCCCCAGAGGAATGACTCCGAGACCTTTCAGCTCTTCCATTACTTTGCCTGCACGGAGGCTGTTTGCTGATGGCCTGTGGGGTAATTAGCCCATTGCAGGTGAGCCCCAGCTGCCTGCAGGGTAGGGGCTCAATCTGGCCACAAGTTATCCCCCCCACAACTGCAACAAAATGGGATGGTTTAGTGGGGTGGAGGATGCTGGATCTCTTTCCCCGTTT
>NW_009931454.1:22998-27766 GCF_000696875.1 Nestor notabilis | reverse complement strand
CTTTTCCCTTCTTCTTCTCTCAGATCTCTTGAGATAGAATCATAGAATGGTTTGGGTTGGAAAGGACCTCAAGATCATGCAGTTCCAACCCTCTGCCATGAGCAGGGACATCTCACACCAATCCATGACACCCAAGACTCCATCCAACCCGGCCTCAAACAATGCCAGGGATGGAACACTCACAACGTCCTTGGGCACCCTCACAGTAAAGAACTCCTTCCTTATGTCTAACCTGAACTTCCCCTGTTTAAGTCTTCCTCGATGCATCTGGGGCTAAACCCAGCCTTTGGAGAAGTCAGAGGGCAGCTTGAGGAGGGAGAAGTCACCTGCGCTTTGAGGGGTCACCTTTCCAATGTGACTCTTTTCAGACCCTGTGTGGGCCATCGGTGTTTAATACACACATATGTGTATGTATATGTACACACATATACGTGCTTTATATACATATATACTTGTTATGCATATTGTGTGTGTATATACGTATCCAACAGGCAGTGCAGAACAGGGCACAGCTCTGACCTCCACACAGCCTGAAGCAGCCTGTGTGTGAGCCCGACTCTGCTGGGCAGGGTCCCCACTCCCTGGGGCTGGGGAAAGGAGGTGCTCGTGCTCCTGCTGACGAAGCCTGTCCCTTAATTAGGCAAATAAGAGGGCAGCGACCCCAGGGAGCCAGCGTGTGCTGGGAGACCGGGCGGTCTGTGGTGGCACCTCGCCCTGACACGGCTGCGTCCCTCAGGCTGTGTGTTGGAAGAATGGAAGATCCCTTCCCAGTGGTGCTTGAGGAGTTCTGTCTGGAGAGGTTAATGAGGGGAATGGTAGATACCCTCACCTGGGGCTGATGGGGGACTGGAGGCACCTGAGGGGAAGGGCTGTGAGGGGAAGGGCTGTGAGAGGAAGGGCTGAGGTAGTGGCTTTGTGTGCTGGGAGGAGAGGGCAGGAAGGCTCTGAAGGGCTTGTGTGGGGATGATTATGGTTATCATCACTATCAGCCACCATTACCATCACCTTCCTCGTCCCTGGTGGTGTGTGGAGCTGCTGTGGCTTGCGCGGCCATGATGTCCCGCAAAGGACAGATGAGTGGGGCAGCCCTGGCCGGGGGCGAGCACGTTACCCCCTCTCCCAGCCTGGCCCATGGAAACCAAGATGGACAAACCCCCCCCTCCCAGGGGGCATGTGGGTGTTGCTCCACACGGATTCACCCCCAAATGCCTGTGGCTTCCTTCTGCAGGGCACCAACTTGCCAAAATGGACCCTGCCACGTGGAGGACTTTTCCCCTCGGTGGCTGCAGCGTGACTTTGTGGGGACCCAAAGCAGGGTGCAAACGTGTCTCTCGTCACTGCGTGGACAAGCTCGTGCTCTGAGGTGAGCCCTTTGCTTTGGGGTCGTGTCCTGCTCCAGGGGGTTTCTTGCAGGGCAGCAGCCTCCCTGCATGACTGAACTCCACCATTTCCAAATAAAGCCTCCTAGCAGTTAGGTCGGAGTGAGTAATCCAAGGGACTCGGGTCTAAGTGCTTTGCTCATGGTTCGTTTTGTTTGGATAACTGAGCAGGAATACATTGGAGCATTGGAATCCTCTTTTTTTGTTTTAATTTACCATGTTTGCCAAAAATCAATGCACAGGGTAAGTGTTATCTTCCTTAGCAAGCAGTGGAGATAGCACAGGCTTGACTCAGAGTTGCCTCAAGCCTTTGAAATGAGTTGTTTCATTCTTGCAGTTTATTCTTGTTTAATCCAGTGCTTTGGCAGGGATTTTTATAGTGCCATATTGTATTTGTAATGCAGCAATACACGAGTGCCTTCTCCTTGACTAGTTACATGCTGTCATTGATCTCTACATCATCTTCGGTTCTTTTCCGAACAGAACAAAGCTGCAGTTGTGATATGTGCAAGGTTAAGAGCTCTTAATTCTTCTCTGTTGGGTGTACTGGTCATTTTAAGTCTGCAGTTTTAAGGTCTCATCCTGCCAACACGCTTTTGCTGCCAGGAGCAGCAGTATTCAAGGTGGGGCAGAGTGATTTCGCTGTGCCAGATGCCTTTGCAGACCTTCATTCTGCTGCTTTGCTCTGGACGGGACGTTGTGCCTGTGGAGCTGGCTGGGGAAGCCAAAGGGAATCTGGAGGATGCAGCAAGTGTAGGATCAAGCCTTGAGCTGTAATCCAGCAGGAGCAATGAGGTGCTCAAATGACAACTTGTTCTGCTGTAATCAGTGAGAGGCATGTTAAATAGATCAATCTGTTATTTACCAGCTACTCCAGTAGGCTGACAGCCACGCTGCCTTACAGCTGGATTTCATGGGAGCTGGGGTTTGGGATTTGACAGTGAAATCGCTGGTTTGTGCTGTATGTGGAAGGCCTCTAATGTTTTAAATGAGAGGCAGAGGATCCTGACAGCAGCATGATGATGTTCTCTGAAGACACAGGATGCTTGTTATGCTGTTGGTGGGCTGCAGGTACCTGTTGTCAGGCTTGCTTGCTTACTAGCATGTTTGTGCTTCTCCAGGATGCACAATCACAGGATGGTTTGGGTTGGAAGGGACCTTAAAGCTCATCCAGTTCCAACCCCTGCCATGGGCAGGGACACCTTCCACTAGAGCAGGTTGCTGTGGTTGTGATCTTCCAAGATGTATCTGCAAAGGTGCAGGATCAGTTCCCAGATACTGCTATGTTGTCAGGGGCAGTCACTGGTGAAGAGGCATTAACTAAGCTCTTCTGGTACAGGTGCTCCCAGGTTCTTGCTGATCTTATGTCTTTCTACTTCTGCTTATGGCCAGAAGCAGGAAGGCTCCTTCATTTGCAGCACCTGCATGAGGTGGCTGCACAGTGACTGTCCCTGGTGATGCTTTCCTACACCTGTGCAACACCTAGTCTGTCTTTACATCCCTGCACTCTACAGCTCCAGTTTCTCCTGGAGCTCTTGGCTTGATTTATCTAATTGGGGATGCTCTGTCTGAATGTCCCTTCCTTGCAGGCTTTTAGTCTCTGTGATTTCTCATGAGTCCTTAAGCTCTGTGGCTGGAATCATATAAGCCACAGGGGGCAGGAGGCTTTAGCCAATGTTCTTGTCGGTCTGGTGGGTGGTTAGAGACAGCCACTTGGGAGCAGCCCTTGCTGATGGTGAAGAAGTTTTATGCTTGTAGGGAGAGCTGCTGGAAAATGCCAGAAATGGGTATTTGGATTCCTTTGCAAATCAAATGTAAACTTCAGTCCATAATGACAAATAATGTTGGTGTTTCACATCTGTGTTTTATGCATGCTTGAATTTGCTCTTGGCAAGTGGTGACAGTCAAAGCTTTGAACCTCAGGGCAACCCAATGTTCTGGTTCCTGCTAGGAATCATGTTAATATGGATGAGGTAGTGTTAGAAGAATCTGTGGGGCTTACCTGGTGAAAGAGTAGAGACACAGAAATACAAATGCTTTTGGAAAGAGGGGATGTTTGCTCTTAGACAGGGTTTGTTTGATTTTACTAAACAAACACAAATTCCTTGGCCCAAGTATAATGCTCTGCTTTCCAGGGACACCAGTGGCGTATCCAGCACAACCACCAGGACACCCAGCCTCTCCTGCCATCAGGCAGAAGCTTTGTGTCTCTCTAAGGCACCACAAAAGCCTATTTGTGTAGTACAAGAGCTACAACCACGCACCCCCTGTTATAAAAAACCCCAAACTTACTTACTTGCTGGACCATGTATCTGACAGCAGGAGTATGGAAGAAAGTAGGACAAACTTGGAAGACATAATAGCAGGAAAGAACAAAAATCCCCCCCCCCCCCCAAGTGGGATAAAGGATGGAGAAAGGAACAGGGGGAAAAGAACACAAATGTGAATGTTGTCAGGCTGTCTGGTGTGGTGCAGCACAAACAGGCAGATTTGTTTGCAAATAGGGAAGACTTGCTACCTGGTAGTGCTTTTTCTCCTGTCTACTTTGATTAAATACTCCTTTTGGCATTGCTCCTTTGCCGTGCTCTCTTCATCTGGGTTCCTTCCTTTCCCGCAGCTTCCTGAGTTGAAACGCATCCCTTCTGTTTTCCATCCTGGAAATTGCCTCTGTGAACCTGAAGGTGACACATATTCTAGCAGAGCTGCCAGGAAAAGCTTTGAGATAGGGTGGCTTGGACAGGACTGGGAGGGGGGGAGCGGGAGACAAATCCACCCACTAACAAAGCTTTTGTGCTGCGTTTTCCTTGTGTGGAATGTGGAACAGTCTGGGAGCATGACTTTGGGAATAGCCTGGTGGGTCCTGTGTCCCAGTACCGGCGCAGCGGGGAAGCAGGGGATCGGCTGTGCTGGCCCAGCGCCGCTGCTGGTTGGGTTTTCCCCCCATGGCCGGTGAGAAGCCCTGGGAGGAGCAGGCTGTTCCCTTCCAGCAGCTCCCCGGGCAGGAACGGTGCTATTGGCTGCACTAACTTTTATGTACTTTTTTTTCCATCCCGCCTCCCTGCTATAAGTGGCCGAGCAGCCGGACAGCATCGCCTCTGCCAGGCTGGAAGCACGGCCCTGGACCAAAGCGCTCCCACCTCCCAGTGCTGAGGTCCATCCCTTCCCTCCTCTGGCTGGCTCTCCCTCCGGCAGCCCGTAAGCACATGCCTCTGTCTCTCTCCCTCTTGAGCATCATCTTGCTGAGCGCAGGGAGCGTTCCAGCATCCCACACTGTGGGTTTCGGGGCTTGTGCTGTGTCTTTTCTCTGCCTTGCGACTGCTCTGCTGGGGAAGGGTTTGTGAGAGCAGGGTTGGGGGAAACGGGAAGTCTGTTGGTGTGTGATGTGCTTC
>NW_009931454.1:19410-22967 GCF_000696875.1 Nestor notabilis | reverse complement strand
GTAGGGTGGTGTGTTATGTGCTTCTGAAACCCTCTTTCTAGCAGGCGGTTTAGTTGTGGCTCAGTGAGTTAACCTTTGGACCCGTCTCTGTTTTATGGGTGTTTTGGGGTGGGATTTATCTATATTCTTGCTTCTGATTCTGCTCGCATCTTCTTTTCCCGATACACGCAGGTGGTGGTTTTGAGAGTACACTGGAGTATAAATAGAGCTTTTCTCTTTGCTTCCCAGCTGAGTGGGTGTTCTGGGAGTGTTTGCAGTGGTACAAGCTGTGTAAGAGCTGTCAGCTTTCCCAGGCAGGTGATCAGATGTGCCTGTTGGAAGCTTTTAATGGCAGCTGGGGAGGAAATAGCTGAAGAAGTGGCTGTTTATGGGCTCCCTGGTGTTGTGATGCTCGGAGAGTGGGGAACGAATCCCTCTGAATCGTGGGAGCTCTCAGTGACAGAACTGAGGAAGATGGAAATGCTTTTACCTAATAATTATCACATCTTCCTGTTTCTTTCTGTATTATGGAATATTGGGCAGTTGCAGTTTGTGACAAGCCGTCCTCATGCTAATGCAAACACCTTTATAAACACTGCACCCTTGTATCTATCTAGATGTGTGGAATCACTTGCATAAGCGAAACTATTTGCTCATGTGTTTGCAAGATGGGTGTTTCTGTCACTATTCTTTAGTAAGTGGCCAAAAGATAAGTTAATGCCTGTGACTCTGGTCCAGTTTGTGTTGTGTAAGCAGGAGCTAGGCTGTGGCTTAGAAATAGATATGGCTGCTTTTCAAATCACTGAAATCCAGCTTGTGAAAACAGGGGTGGGTGGGGAGAAATGATTAAAATAATCCACCTGCCAAATAGTCTTGTCCCTTGTTTTGAGAGGAAGAGTATTTTTGTAACAACAAAAAGACCTTCTGAAAGGAAACTGATTAAATTCTTAAGCCAGGATGTACAAAGCAAAGAGCTGATCAAGCCACCAAACATAGCTTTAAGATTTAAACTTCTCTTTTTTAACGATAAAAGAAACTTCAGTGACAACATCCTCCTCTCGTCCTCTTTTCGTTTTCTTCCCCCAAGTCCAGTGTTCTTGAATAGAAACCAGTTCTTGGTTTCCCCTTAAGGAGCTCACTAATACCTAGTAGAAAACCCTGGCTTTGGTGTTGGAGCAAACACAAGTGCCAACCCCCTCCCTCCTCAAGAACTCAGTGCAACAGAGAGTTAATTGCTCAGATTTTTGGCTGTGGCTCTGAGGAACCAGTTCAAGGCTGGGGTTTCACAGCTGGTTTTGGACCAGCTCTGCTCCTGGGGAGCTGGGGCTGGGAGGGGTTTGTAGGATTGGGTTCTTGAAGCATTTCTACCAGGAGAAGCTAGTTCCTGCTGTGAACGGTGGCTTGCTCCATGTGTGGTTCTCTGGCTGGTGTAAGTAATGGCAGCAGTTCAAAAGGAGGCAGCGTTTGGGGTACTCAAACACTTGAGAATGACCACTCCCCAGCCCACCCTGGCTGGCCTTTAGTTTGGGAACAGCCTTTCCATCGATCTGTGAATGGAAAATCCAGACAGATGGTCTGAAGCAGCTGGTGGGAGCCCTGTCAGGTGCCTCTTCGTGTTCATGAATAGGGGATCAATGCTGTAGGATGCACTTTATCTCTGATCTAAACCTGTATCAGATGAATATCTTAAAGGTCTTTTCTAACCTAGTTGATTCTATGAATATGGACTTACAGCCCACACCAATGCACTAGGATGTGAGAAAAGCTTTAAGTAACTGCCCTCATTGCCCTGAAAAAGCAACTTACTCCCTTTTGTGTAAAACCTATGTGAAAAGGAGGTTGTTCCATGTTCCAGGATATGCCACAGCCCTTTCTGTGCTGGTGCAAATCTATGCTCCTTTGGTGTGGTTCTTGATGCCTCAGCTGTGATTATCTTCCCCATCTCCAACTTGGAATCACTGTCAGTGAATAATGTCCTAGCCCTGGGAGGGAGCTGGGACATGGCTGAAACCTCCAGTGCTACACTGGAGACAACTAATAATGTAAGCCAGGAAGAATATTGTTCCCTCAGCAGCAGCCTGTGGGAATTGCATCCTTTTAAGTTTACTCTCTGCCCAGTGGATGCTCTGGGGATTTAGGTGTCAATTCCTTCCAGAACCTGAAAAAATTCCTCTGCTCTTGGCAGATGAGACAGTCCATAGAAACACAGACTCATGGAATGGTTTGCTTGGGCTTTGGATATGCTCCTAAATCAGGGCAGCTTCCTGGAGAGCAATGGGCAAGCACTGGCTGGCTGGTGCCAGGCTTCGCCTGGGATCACTGTGATGCACGTGTCGCCAGCAGATCTGTGGAGGGCCGAGCCATGTAGCTCACCCTCGTGGTCCCCAGCCATTGTCACCTTGTGGTCTGCATGTGCAGAGGTAGCAAAGCTGAGATTTCAGACGTGATTCTGTAGCTTTAGTTATGTTTGATCACTTTTGGAATGGAAATGGAGTGTCTATAGAATAAACTTTCCCGGACCTGACCTATTTGATCATAAATGCATTGTAAGTTAAAGTACTTCAGCTTCATTCATTGGGATCTCTTTATTTTTTCTATTTCCAGTTCTTTATTACAGAGGATGCAGACAGGCAGAGTAACAAGGCAGAAATGTCTGAGATCAGTCATTTCATGTCTGAGTTTGGCAGAGGGAATGTGGGAGGAAGAGCAAGACCTCGTGTTTCATTTAGGTACTCTGATTTGGGGAGTTCTCAGCAGATGCTTGTTGAGACACTAGGACTCTAAAGGATTAAATGCTATTTAGATAAAGGCATGCTTCCACTTTTGCAGCATGGTTTTAGAAGGACTGTGCCGTATATTCTGGCTTCAGTTCTTCTATCCCTGGGTCCAGTAAAAACCCTGTTTGCAGCCAGTTGGCTGGGTGTAGGAGCAAAGGCTCTGGGGTTTAGAGACAGGGTATAGCCCAGTGTGTGCTTTGACTGGGTTGTTTTGTAGCTGGGCAGCTCAGAGCCAGCTCTGGGGATGTCGCCCCAGCTGGTTCTGTGGGAGTGAATCTGAGCAGAGAGGCTGAGGCTGGTCTGTGATGAGCCTTTCTCCCTGCTAACCCTCCACCTGCACCCAAAGGGAGGCTGAATGCTCAGCAAAAGCACTGTGGAACTTGGGCTCTGAAATGATGTATAAATTCATAGAATGGTTTGTGTTGGAAGGGAGCTTAAAGCTCCTACCATCCACACCCCTGCCCCGGCCAGGGACCCCTTCCACTAGAGCAGGTTGCTCCAAGCCCCTGTGTCCAACCTGCCCTTGAACACTGCCAGAGATGGGGCAGCCACAGCTTCTCTGGGCACCCTGTGCCAGGGCCTCAGCACCCTCACAGGGAAGAGCTTCTGCCTCAGAGCTCATCTCAATCTCCCCTCCGGCAGGTTCAAGCCATTCCCCCCTGTAAAGTCCCTCAAAGAAGGGTTGAGTTGCTCAGTGCAGGGAAGAAGTCCTGTGGTGTCTGGAGGCAGTCACCAAGTTGGGCTAAAATGAGGTGTGTGCTGGGAGGGAGCCCACGGGTGGGTGCTGCTGAGCCCTGCTGA
>NW_009931454.1:12646-19374 GCF_000696875.1 Nestor notabilis | reverse complement strand
GCTCAGAGGGAATGGTGGCAGGAAAGCCCAGCCCTGTCCTGGTGGATTCGCCTCAGTCCCAGGGGATGCAGATGCTGTCTCGACCACACACTCGCCCTCTCCAGCCTTGTAGCCTGGAACCAGCTACCAGAGATTTGCTGCTGGAACTACTTCCCACAACAGCTTTGCTCTGCTCCAGGTGGGTATGTGGAAAGGCACAAAAAAGCCTTCTTGGCGGGACAGTGCTCACCCTCCCTGTGCATCCCTGCAGCAGGTACAGCAGCAGGGCTTGGTCCCTGGTGCTCTGAGTGGTTCGGGGGGTGGTGGTGCCAGGGGCACTGCCAGAGTATATTCACACTGTTGGAGCAAAGGAGCGCAGTGTGGTCTCAGGGGTGGATGGATGGATGTGCACCCTTGAGCTTCTCCAGCCTCTTTATCCCTCTCGATGAGATGGCAAATAGGGTTTGTGTCCTGTGGCAGGACGGGGCTAAAATGACATTTAGGGCTTTGGATCTATTTAAAAGCAGGGCAAGGATTGTATTATAGCCCTGTTGGAACAGGATAAATGGGGTCCTGAGGAAGCACTCTTTTAAAAAGCCTGGTTTAAAAGGTGCCCTGGAAGAGGTGAGAGCAGCGGGACGGGGCTGGTGGCAGTGACGGAGCAGCACCAGGGTGGAAGGGCTGGCGTTTTGCTGCGCACCCGACTGGAAACTTCGAGGCAGAGGTACAGGGTTGGTCTGGCTGCTGCTGTTATTTATGTGAATAGGAAATTCAAACCCTCCCTCCTTCCGCCTGGTGTTTCCAGGAGCCCCACTGGTGCCACAGGTGTCCCTTGAGGGGACCCTAGTGACCGATACGATCTGGGATGCACCCCTCTTCCTCCTGCTCGGCAGAGCCGGCTGTTTGGCACGTGAGTGAGCAGCCAACAGCCATTAACTGGGAGGGATTAAACGCAGTGTGAGATGGGTGCACTCGTGGTCTGTTTGGATCAGAATAGAGTTGTCACCCACACCTTTAACGAAGAGCAGGAAAAGCTGCTCCCACTGGGAACAAGCACTGCAAGGCAGCTTTCCAGCTTCCTTGTTTCTAGTATCTGGGAAGGGGAAACTAGAGCAGAGTGGAAAGAGAAAACTAAAACCTGTCCCACAGGAGATGGGCATAGGTTGAGGTTTAATAATTTGACCACTGTGTTTCAGAGCCATTTTACTTGTTGAACTGCAGAGCTACAGTGAAACGAGTCTGTTCTGATGCCTCTACTGTGGTGCAGAGATGTAGGTGGGGAGGAAGAACAGGAGACATTGCTAATAATAATAACCAAAGGCTTTTCTTCTCGGGAAATACTTCCACTTCAAGACATCAGAGCACTTCATGCTTTATGCTGCCTTGAAATAGGGGGAGCTTCAAATCCAATGATGGTTGGTTCCAGCAGTGTCTGTCTACTGAAATAGGTTTGAGACCACTGTTAACCAGCAACTGCATGTGCTAGGTTTGCTGAGGAACTCCTGCTGGAGTCATGGCTGGTACAGAGACCTATAACCCATCTATTTGGCTTCCAGCTGAAGCAGCTGCCCAGTGTATGAGGGTTCTGGTGTTATACCAGCATCTAAGCATCAGAGGACTTCAGTGCTTCTGGCAGAGCAAGAATTGCTCTCTGCTGTTTCACTTGGCCAGAGAGAGCAAAGCAATCCCCTCAGTCCTCCAAAGCTCTGCCCTGTGAAGCAGGGTGCTGCCTGTGCCCTTCTTCCTTTGCTAAGAAAACCAGAAGTGGTTCCTCACGCTAAGCCCGTGGCTGGACCAGACCACAGTGGTTGCTAGTTGGCTTTACTGCAGGGAACTGGCTCCCAGCTCTTCCCCAATGCCTCCATTTGGGGTTATTCGGTTTTCATGTGCTTCCAGTGGTCCCTGACCAAAGATCCCCTTAGGAGTAAGTATGAAGCCACCCTAAATATAGCTTCCCCACTGGTGACAGGATGCTGGGGTGGGAGAAAATCAGATACTTTCTCTTCAAGAAGTGCCCCAGGTTGTGGGAACCATTCTGACTTGGCAGGCTACTTGCAAGGCATTTGCTATTTGTTTAGCTTGGGACTGGCTGCCCCTGGCAGTTGTTACCATCAGCTGCATTTCTTATCTGCTCTTTCCTATAATAAACACTGGAGCAGAGGTTTGGAATTAGTCACTTCTGAGGCACTGCCTGTCTCCAGCTTCTGTCTTATCATCTCCTTTTTGTTCTCTTGAGCCTTTTCCACTTTGTTCTGTGCCTCTTGGTTTGCCCTTCTCATTACAGTGACATAGCAAAGAGCTCTTTGGTATATCCCATAGGTGTGCCATTCCCAGCGCTGCCTGCATCCCGGAAGCCATGCTGCCCTGGGACAGCTGCTGGGTCCTACAGGCATTTTCCAGTATGACTTATCTAATCCAGCAGATGGGCTGGACGAGTTGTTCTGGCTGAGGTCTGCCCAGATGACAGCACTGGAGGCAGTGTTAGGATCCTGGCAGCATCCTGGGGGCTTGGCACCGAGTCCTGCTCTTCAGTACAGCATTAACAGCAGGGTGGTTGGGGGGTTGAGGGCTGCAAACACAGAAGCACCTCCAGGAGCACAGGCTTGTGTGGTCCTTATTCCACTCTCCGAGTCATTCTTATTGGTTTGCTTCTACCTCAGAATTCCCTGGTGATCTGGAAGTGTTGCCCTGATGTGGGTTTGCCACTGACGGTCCTGTAGGAGAAGCAGCAATGGGCAGTGCAGGGTGCAGGATTTTCTCCCTCTCTCTGGGCTCATCTCACTTTAAAAATACACAGAGCTACATATTTCACTCCACACATGCAAATCCCATTTCCTCTCTGCCCATTGAAAGCCAGTCACGCTCTGGGACAACCTGCCAGGTAAATGCCACTTGATGTAGAACATATTTCAGTGCTGCCTGTGGAAACGACCTGGCTGGCAGCATCAGAGCAGCCCATATTCACCCTGCACAACACAAAGGCACTTGGGGGGGAATACAGATCTGGTTAGTTCTGCCTGGATTTGTGCTCCTGGATGTCATCCACCTCCTGCCATCATCTTCCCTTCTCTCTTATACCATTATCATAATGATTTTTAGAGTTGTTCTGTCTTGCAAAAGCACATTCAGTGAAAAACCCACCCCAAAACAAAACCCCAAACCCTTTGTAAGAGGTGATTTGGGCAATTTCAGAGCTGTATCTTGCCTCAGGTCTAGGCGTGACAGAAAAATGAACTCTTTCAAGCACTCTACACATTGCAGATCAGAGCAGGCAAAGACCCTGGGGTTAGTCCTGCTTCTCAGTGCCCTTTATGATGATGTGTGTGATGATGAGTGGGAGGAAATTCCTGCCCAAGAGCATAAGCAGGCAGTGAGCCCTATAACTGTCCTGTGTCTCCATAGCCCTGACATGTGAGATGAAGCTGATGATGGCTGGTGTCAGTGGATGTGTTAGTGCCAGACCCTCACACCACCTCATTCTGGCTGGAGAGGATTGCAAACAGCATCTCCCTGGTTATGATGATGTGCTGGAGGAGGCTACACTGGTGATTGGGATGGCAGGGGGCTGCCATGCAGGGTCACCTGCAAAGACCATGCCTCTGCCCTCCTTTTCCCAGTTTCACGTGGCTGGGGTCAGGCCTGAAGTCAGCTTTCCCTCTGACCTACCCCAGCAACACCCCAGGCTGTGTTGGTGCTCGGATGTGGTGAAGCTCTCTGTGTACTTCACTAGACACTGGAGCAAACAACCAATAAATCTGTTATAAACTAAGGAGGAATTTGTTTTGGTTACCAGGGAGATTGCCAAGTGCAAATTCGACCTGAAATAGGGATGAGCTCATCCTCTGAGCAGTGTCGGTGCCTGAGCTGGAGCAGCCGGATGGAAAGGGAGCCAGCTCCAGCAGTGTCTGCTCCAGTGACATTTGGATGCTGCGGGAGATGTTTTGCCAGAGAACTTTTGCCTTGTAAACAACATCGTGCAGGGGATGGTTTGTGAGGCTCGCTGCTGAGCATGGGCTTTAAGAATTCCTGGAACTGGTGATGACATTCCTGATGGGACCGTGGGCTGGAGAGCCCTGGGGTGGGTTAAAGTGCTGCAGAGGTTCCCTTATCTTGGAAACCTCTCCCTGTGCTGGGATTGTGGGGATTACTGAGGTGCTTGACTCGTGTCTTTCTGGAGCAAGGGATGAAGGCTGCATCTGTAAAGAGGGCACTGCTTTAATCAGGGCTGTTTTGGTGTCTTGGAAGTCTTTTATTATGGTCTTACGAGCATGGAGTGCTTTGTGGCTGTTCTTGCAAGTCCTTCCAGGCCTGGGGGTGGATTTCTTCCAGCTGCTTTCCTGTGTGGTGGAGCAGTGGACATTGGTGTTTGGGAGTGGGCCAGGCATCCCTGCAGGTCTGCAATGTCTCTTCCCCAGAGAATCAACTAGGACCTATAAGATCGTCTGTTCCAGCCATTACCCCATGTCCTCCCCTAGCAGCACATCCCCACCCCAGTGTTTCACCCACTTGGTATCGAGGCGTGTTTGCTTTTTGCCTGTCTCTGGGTAACTAAAAACACTGCTGTAATTTCCAGACCTTGGACTTGGCCAGGACCAAGCCTAACCTTGCTCAGCACTGGCACAAAGCAGGCAAGGCTTGCTACCAGCCTTGCTTTAGCACAGACGAGAGGAGAATTTGGCTCAAGAGGTGCAACTTTCTCAAAGGGGCAGCCCTTACTATTGCAGGAAAAGTCCTCAACGGTTTGGAAACCTCACCCTTTCCCCATTGTCCTGCAGCATTCCCAGAGGGACATGGGTGCTCTCACGCACGGCAGCTGCACAAGCTGGGTTTCAAGCCACTGTTTGACATCTGCTTTAGCTTTTTGACAGTTTTCTCTGGCACTTGTGTGCAATTAGCACTGCTTTTCTGTTACATGGAGCCGACCCTCTGACAGTTTGCTTTGGCCAGTAGCTTGACAGCAAGCAGCAATTGTATTGGGAAGGGCTGTTTCCCTTTGCAGGCTGTGTTATTTGTTGTCCCTGAATTTATTGTCTTGAAAAAGAAACCAGAATCATTCCTGGGGCCTGGAGCTGCAGAGCAGAGAATGGCTTAATCAAACCCACCCGTGGCTGTACCAGCTCCAGTTGGTTGATTGCTGTGGTTAAAACCAAGCACTCTTCTGAGTATGTGATTTCTCTTACTCTAAAGTCTGTGGGTACTAAGTGTAGCAGCTCGTAGGCTTTGCCCATTGCTCACTGACAGAAATGCTGTGATGTGCTGCTGGGAGACCCTTGGTGGGTGCATGGGAGAGGAGAGGGACCTTCTCTTGCCTCCCCACACCCTGGCCTGGCCCTGCGGAGGTGGGGATGAAGGTATTTGCTGTTTCAGCAAATGAAAGGCAAATTCAATTTGGCAGCTTAAGTAACCTCCACTCCCCATCCTGCTTTGGTCCAGGCTGTCTCTCGCCAAGTCTACTGACCTCAGCATTTCCAAAGAGACCAGAGCAACTCAGGATTTGCTGGGCTACCCAAAAACTAGAGAGGGAGAAGAAATCCCCTGCCTCCCTCTCCAAAACCTGCCCACAGACTTCATCTGTGCAGATGAGGACACTCAGCTGGGATGCGGGAGCCTACAAGGATGCTGCAGAGGGACTCTTCATCAGGGACTGCAGTGATAGGACAAGGGGTGATGGGTTCAAACTGGAACAGGGGAAGTTCAGGTTAGGTATAAGCCAGAAGCTCTTCCCTGTGAGGGTGCTGAGGCGCTGGCACAGGGTGCCCAGAGAAGCTGTGGCTGCCCCATCCCTGGCAGTGTTCAAGGCCAGGTTGGACAGAGCTTTGGGTGACATGGTCTGGTGTGAAGTGTCCCTGCCCATGGCAGGGGGGTGGAACTGGATGATCTTAAGGTCCTTTCCAACCCAAACCATTCCATGATTCTATGCCATAAAGCAGGGCAGGGCTCTGAGAGCCATTCTGGGCTGGGTCTCTGGTTTTGGCTGAAACCGAATCCTAACCCTGATGAAAGATTTAAAGAGATTTGCTCCTTTTTTGTATTTTCCATTTGAATCCATGTTTTCCAACCCACCCCATGGCAAATGCTTTTCAGTGTCGTCCTTGCCCTGCTCTGACCTGATATGATTTCCAGGGGGACCCCGGGATCCTTATCGCTTTATGCAAAGTGAGCTTTACATCCTGATATCACACAGGCACTGAAAACGTTACCCCCGGCTCCAGAGAACTGGCTCATCCATTCTAATGCTGTTATTAGAAATGGAATTGACAACACTTGTCCTCAGTGGGATTTGCTGTGCAGCTCGTGGGGGAGAAGCTGCAGAAAGCACTGGTGGAGACTTCAGAGAGCTCTCATCACCCCGAGATGTGTGTGCTTTTGGTGCAGGGTTTCTGCTGGATGGAATGAACAGGGTTTGAGGTGCACCAGAGAGAGGGGGAAAGCACAAGTGTGTGGGGCAGCCGTGAGACAGCAACGGGGCTCAAAGCATCACGGCAGCTCCTGGGCTGAAAGGCAGAGGGGACACAGGCCATGCCTGGTGGTGGGGAAATGTGGGCTTGTGTGTGCCAGGGTGTTGTCTGCCTCTGGAGACATGCAAACCCCACCATGGACACGTTCCTGTGTCACCTCTCTGGGTGGCCCTGCCTTGGCAGGGGGGTTGGACCAGATGATCTCCAAAGGTCCCTTCCGACACTGCTGGTTCTGGGACTCTGTTGTTGGAGGTGTTACATGCAGGCACTTTATTTGTGTCTTAATAAGTG
>NW_009931454.1:8202-12396 GCF_000696875.1 Nestor notabilis | reverse complement strand
GTAGGGAAGCTGGGCTGGGTGAGTGCTGGCTTCAGCTGGTGTCTGAGTGAAATGCTGCTTGAGGTGCTCAGGTTGCTGAAGCAGCAACAAACCCCCCAGACCTTAACACAAAGGTTTTAAATAAACCTTTTAAACTGTTTTGCTTGTGGCAAATGAACTTGTAAGAAGCAGCTGATCTCTGCTCCTCTCAGGGCACTGAGGAGGACTTCATGTTCGGCTGCAGTGCACCAAGGCTCTGGAGTTACTGAGCTGGGAGAGGGCTCTAGTGCAAAAGGAGAGAGGCAAAGAGCCTGGCTGAGCAGTGTGACGTGAGGCTGTGGAATGAGCAGGGCTTTAAGCAGAGGCTCGATGGGCTGATTTGCAGAACAATAACACGGATGGCGGCTGAGGTCAACTCTGCCACAAAGTCTGGGCAAAGGGGGAAGTGAAATGGCATCATTTTAAGCAGAACAAAATCAGCTTCATCTCACAAGTGAGTGGATTCCTGTGGGTCTCCTCACCCCGCTCTGGTGCGGGTCTTCTCCTTGCCTTGTCCTGCAGCACGTCCCCAGGCTGCCCTGGAGCATGGCCAGTGAATGCCCATGTGATGTGGTGCCAAAAAAGCAGCTGTGAGTTTGAAGCCCATCCAAGGTGAAGGGTTTTCACTTCTCTGCCCTTGTTTTTGTTGGTACAATGTGGTCCAGCCTGGCCGAACCTTCGTTGTGAGGAAGCTGACCCCTTCTTTCATTTTAAAACACACTTGTCCCAAACAGGAGTTAAAATCAAACCCTCCTAAAGCAGAGGTTTCTGAGAATGACTTTTGTGACTAATCCAGCCCCACAGGCCTCGCTGCAGGGGACTTCACAGCTTTGGTTTTCCTTGTAAAGAATTCCCAGCATATGTCCTGACAATTAGTCAGAGTGCCCAAAAATACCCATCAGCCCTGCAAGCTGATCTCCTTTGGCTCTTGGAGCTGAGACAGACACAGGGGTATGCACCGGGGGGCTTTGGGCTGGGTTATTTTTAACGTGGCCACATAACAAGGGTGATCTGGTCCTCCCAGCCACCAGCACTGTCTAACAAGTGAAGGTGCACATAGCCAAAAGCTAATCTTGCTTGAGGCGACCGTCCCGTGCCCAGGGGAATGGGCTGGTTGTCCTGCTAAACCCATGTGCCAGGGTTGGTTCCTGTCAGCAGTAAATCACTGCTCAGGACATGGCCCTGCAGCCTGTGCCAGCAGCAGGCAGTGCTTTGATGGGGTGCTGGATGGCAGGGAGCCTTCCCAGCCAGCATGCCACTGCTCAGAAGGACGTGTCCTCACTGGAGCAGTGGCCTCTCTTCGCCCGTAGCCAGGCAGGTGCTTCTGCCCAGCCCTTTGCTGTGAAGCTTTTGCTTTACCCTTCTCTGTCCACCTGAGCTGGTTTTCTATCCTCAGTGTATCCCATATGAGGAATTTCTGGAGGATGTTTTGCCTGAATCACAGCCCATCCACAAACAGCCCCTTCTCCTCCTCCCATGAAAATAAAGCTCTTTAAGGGGAAGCCCTCCTTGGGTTGCAGAGCATTGCGTGTGTGGGGTTTTGGCTTGACCCTCTGTGCTGTGTGGGCAAAGGAAGCAGGTCTGCAGAGCCATCTGCCCAGCAGCTTCCCAGGAACAAGATGTTTTGCTAGGAAACATCGCTCCAAAAGTGTTCCCAGCCTTTGGAGGAAGACCTTGGGCATAGCCCACAGCACCCACCTTCTGAGCCTTGCTGAATGAAGGCAGGAGGATGGCAGGGCTGTAGGAAACCCATGCGGGGATGCTGGAGAGCACGCGTGTTGTAGCTGGTGCCTGGGTAGTTACTGGTTTTTGACTTGTGGTGGGTAGATTTCCAGGGAAGGTGGAGGACCCAGATGCAAACTAACAGCTGAACTTCCTTGTGTGCTCTCCAGAGCGAGCTGTTTAACATCACTGGGAGAGAATCGCTCAGCCAGCTGCCCTGTGAGAAGTACAACGAGGAGTGCAGAGAGTGCAGTGGAGGTTGTGAAATGCATCATTCCAGTGGAGCACGCGTGGTGTAGCTGGTGCCCGGGTAGTTGCTGGTTTCTGACTTGTGGTGGGTAGATTTCCAGGGAAGGTGGAGGACCCAGATGCAAACTAACAGCTGAACTTCCTTGTGTGCTCTCCAGAGCGAGCTGTTTAACATCACTGGGAGAGAATCGCTCAGCCCTGTGAGAAGTACAACGAGGAGTGCAGAGAGTGCAGTGGAGGTTGTGAAATGCATCATTCCAGTGGTGGCTCACTAACAACTTGGTGAAGCCCTGACATGAGCATTTATTGTGTGGGCACGGTGGGATTATATTGCTATGAGTGTTCAGACCTCATCTGCCTTGGGAAAGACTGCTATGCTGCCTGGCTGGGATCAGTGTGGTATTTGCTGGCTGGATCTGTGCATGATACATCCATAAGGCTGCAGGGAAGGAAGAGGTGAAGGCTGTGTTTGAGGCTTTTTAGCCCAGTTATGGGCTTGATGCTCTTACAAAGCATCTGAATTGGAGCAGTCTTGGCAGAACATGTGGGTCTCTCTCCCAAGAGGAACAAAGGAAGCCTTAGTGTCCCCTTAGGGCTGGCTGATGTCCAGACACATTCAGACCTGTGCAGTCCATGTCAGGGTGTTGTGGGCAGCCTGCAGAGCCTCCCAGTCCACTGTCTGCACTCACAGCTCTCCCCTGCACACTGAGCCAAGGCAGAAGGATGCAGAGACTGAGCTGGAAACATGGCCCGGGTTTAACCCAGTGAATTTCAGACTAATACATTTGTCTTTCTAAGAGATTTTGAAAGAAATCTTCAACCTTTTGGGTCTGTCCCTTTCTGAGCTTGTACTGAAGGTCTAAATGTAATGGCAGGGACCGCAGCAGGCACTCATCATCCTTCCTGCTGGAAGATAGTCTTGGCATCTTATCTGTAGTTCAGCAAAGAGCCACAGGGAGGAGGGAGCAGGGACAGGAGGAAATGGACTTCCTTGTGCTGTCGATTCAAAGCCCTCCCTGTCTATATGGTGCCTCTGCAGCTCCTGTTCCCCACCCTGACACAGGCAGGAGCAGGGCCAGGACCTCAACAAAGCTTTGGGTCTAGGAAGCAGCTCTTGATTTATGCACCTCTGGTCCCCAAGGCCTTTGTGTCGGTGCTGTCAGCACAGCCAGAGTTCTGCCACCTCAGCAACAGGTGATGGGAAGAGGTGCCAGTCGGGAGCGTGTGTGCAGGGCAGAGCAGATGGCAGCAGGGGAATAAATTGGGAACCGCCATGGGAATAGTGCTGGAAATGTGCCAGCCTGCGGATGGAGGCAGATGGGAACAACCTCGTTTAGATCCCTTCCTGGGTTTGCTGTTTGTCAGATGTCTTTATTTCCAGCTCGGCTCTCTCTTGACCATCCTTTCCTGTCTGTTTCTGTACCCTCATCCTTATCTTTTTGTCTCTTCTTATCCTGCTTTATTTCCTCCTTTTGTGTCTACACCCACTATACCTGAGTTCATGAAGGGCTACACAGCCTGTGTCTGCTTCCTTATAAATCCATTCCCAGTTCCTCTGTCCCTGCCTCCAGAGCTGATTCTGAAGCTTCCCCTTCTTCCCTCAGCATGCAGATGTGACCCAGCTGTGGAAACAGGGAAGAACGGAAAGCACCCTGTGTGCCTTTGCCATGTGCTGCCCATTTCCTTCTCCACCATCCCCTCTGAGATGGTTGTCTTGCCTGATGGCTGCTCTTTGTCCCCTCTGTCACTGCAGTGATGTCCTTGCTGGTTTTGCTCTGGATGTGGGTACCTCCCTGCGAATCATAGAATCAGTTAGGTTGGAAAAGACCTTTAAGATCATCAAGTCCAACACGAAGCAGGGTATCTCTGTCTTGGGCTCATGTGAGTGCCTGCAGGACACGCCAGGGGTGCAGAGGCTCATCCTTGTGTGCAGAACAGGGGAACAGAGCCAGGGTTGAGTCTTGTGAAGCAGTTTTGTGGCACTTCAAATAGACACTGTCCAGTTTTGAACTGAACTCCCTGTTTGAAGGATTAGGTGGAACCTCCCCATTTTGGTTCAGGGGTGGCACGCAGGGCCCTTGGCTGGGGGAGCAGGGACCATCCCTTGGCAGCCCTCTCTCTGGACACTCTACAAGCGCACGGGACACTGAGTGCTTGGAGAGATGGATCAGCCCCAGGTTTCAGCCCCAGATCCCAAACCCGCCT
>NW_009931454.1:3389-8171 GCF_000696875.1 Nestor notabilis | reverse complement strand
CGCACAGCCAGATGAAGATCGTGGGAAGGTGGGGAGCAACACAGGGCTTTGTGTAATGGGGAGCCCATAAGGCATTCCCCATTGAAGGGAATGGCCAGTGTGTGTTCCTGTGCAGGGTTACTGGGCTTTGCTGAGCAGGGGGCACAGTGTTACCCCAGGGCTGGGCAGGTGCTCCCCTCCTGCTCCTGTTTACTGCTTCTTTCTTTGATGATGGTGACTAATAGTGTATCAATGCCTGGGTTATATCTGCTCTATTTAGGCCTTTCTGCCCTTTGAGTGACAGCAGGATGTGTGAGCAAGCTGAGACTCCCAGACCTTTTCTGGCAGGATTGTTGGGGCAAGAAAATACTCTGGAAACCACAATGTGAATCATTTGTCTATCCAAGCAGATGACACTATGTCCCAGCCATGTTGCTTTGCAGTCAGACCCCTGTGGTGGGGTCAGTGTGTCCAGACCTGCTCCCTGGAGTCCTCAAAACCTACAGGACAAGTTCAAAGACATGAAAGCCCAAGCCTGCATGTCCTGCTCTGCACTCAACAACATGCCTGTAGCACTCATTCTTATGGGACCTATGGGTACATGGTGCCTGGGTAGCAGAGAAGGGCTCAGCCAGGGCTGGCACACCTCCATTCTGGGGCACTCTCTCTTTCATGGACTCAGAATGGTCTGTGTTGGAAGGGACCATAAAGCTCATCCAATTCCAACCCCTGTCATGGGCAGGGACACCTTCCACTAGAGCAGGTTGCTCACAGGGCAACGATGTCCCTCCTTGGCACTTGTGCTATACCTTGCACCACTGGTGTGTTTAATCACCTGGGCTTGTGTGGCCAAAGAGGGGCTTGGGAAGGAGATGGGAATTGTCCAAAGTCACACGGCTAAAACCAGCCAAGAAACCAAAAGCAGCCGTATCCTCTTAGTAAGTTCCTCAGCCCATTGCTGCTGTGCTGGCCCAGGAGGCCACTAATTCCAACAAAATGGCCTTTTTATGACAGGCTGCTCTGGGAAGTCAACAGTGAGCTGTGCCCTGCAATGCTTCCCCCGGGAGATCCGTGCTGAAGCTTCATGGGCATCAGCAGGGCTGAGTCTTCCTCCTGCTCTGGGCCAGGCTTTCTCCCTCCCACCTCCTCCAGCCCGTTGTTGTGCTGCAAACACACGTGCGTTTGTGCACATGAAGCATTTTGGTGGCCAAATGTCCATCCCTCCTCCCCACATGCCTCTGCGGAGCTGCCAGACCATTGCTGGGCTGGGATTGGTGGGACGTGGCAGCTGCTGCCATGGCACAGCAACGCTATTCCGCCTTTTGGGATGGGGAGCAAAGGTTAGTGTTTCCAATGGAGATACGAGGGTGTTCTGGGGGAAGTAGGAAGTGACTGCTGGTTAATGGTGCAAACTCTGCGTGCACTGCCAAAAATGAACTCATGTCTAAATACTACCCTGAGCGCAGCCAGATTAGCACAGGAAAATACCAGTTGTGAGGGCTCCTGTTACCAACTGAATTATGCAAACAATTTGCTCGAGTTTCTAGATGAGCTGGGGCAGAGCAACGGTGGGTTGTTTCTAGCCAAAGTGTTTGTGTGCTGGTAATTAAGCACGTTTCCCAGCCTCAATCTGCTATCCAAATGGATCCACGCTGCGCTCTTTTGGGGTGGCATGCTGTTAAGTGTGGCCTCTTCCAAGCCGTGGTGGAGATGCTGGTGAGATGTTGACATTGTGTGTGTGATACCTGGGGGCCCTACAGTGCGTGTGAAGGCCCAGGAGGTCACCGAGCCCAGTGCTGGGGTTGGAGCTCTCAGGGCTGCTGTGACGAGAAGGGGAGATGCTCCCAGTTCCTGGCTGTAGCAGGGCTGCTCGGGATGGAGATGCTGATGGCTGTTTGGAGGCTGGACACCACCTCAATGGGCTCCCTAAGAGGAATGATAAACATTGGCTCTTCCCAGTGGCTGTGAGGGAGGTAACTGACTTTCCCACGGCCATGCAGTGAGTCAGTGTCGAGGCGGGATTAGCAGCTGGGTGTCCCTGGCCCCCGGCCCTGAGCGCGCCTCGCTTCCAATTGCATAACCCGGAGCTGCTGCATCCCCACGGGAGCCCTCAGCCGGAGCTCCTGGCCTGACCCGGGGGGAGATAGGTGGGTTGGTTGGAGCTAGGGTCTTCCAGGGAGGCTTGTGGACACTTGGGTGAAAAGGACAGAGGCACCAGCCAGTGTCCTCTATAAGCCACATGCTGGGGAATGAGCCCGTCCATAGCATCAGATGCTGGAGAACATCCGTAACCATGAAACGCAGCTTTACAGTTGCTTACTTTGAACCAGTAATGCCCTGTGCTTCCTTAGGGTAAAAGCTGAAGGAGGAGCAGATATGGCAGTTTCACTGGCAGCAAAACTGCAGCGTGACCCTCACGTTGAAAGCACATCTAACCCGCCCATGAACGTATCTTCTGGTACTTCCATGGGCTGCCAGCTGCATCCCCAGGGGTACAACCCACACTCTGGTTCCTGGACTGCAGCCCCTCCAGCTCCCACGGGGCTGTGATCCACCTCTTCCCTTCAGCAATGGCAGTGCAGAACTAGCACTGGGTCTGTAATTCAGCTCAGGACTGTTTTGAGACACAATCTAGCTCTAAAGCCAAGGCCAAATAGTACTAGCGTGGGGTCAGGTTCCTCGGGCGCACTGTGCCTTTGGGACTAATTTGGGTGCTGAGTAGCTGGGCAGGTATTTACATGTGGCCTACAGAGACCTAGAGGTCTCTGGATCCTATTCTTCTCCCTTGGATCACCTAAAATGGTAAGAATTTTCAAGGGGGATTAAGGTTGTGATCTCTGTGGAGGGGAGTGGACATCTGGTAGGAGTCCCGTCCGTATTAATAGCCTCCGTTTAAATGTATGTTATCAAAGGGGGCAGCTCCTCATCAGCCAAGGGACTGGGAACTCTCTTACCTAAGGGGCTGCTGGTGACTTTGGGCTGCTAATCATGGCTTTCCACAGGCACACAGGTAAAGTGGACGTGCTGCTGGGTGATGGGGGAGAACTACCTGTACCCCCGCTACACGGGGAGGAAGGTTTTGCTACCAGGCTCCTGCACCAGAGAAACAACTGGAATCCAGTCTCCAGCCATTTCACCTGTACCTAATGATGGCAAATGGGCTTCTAACCAGTGTGGGGACTGGTGCTGGGAGCACGATGGTGGTGATGGCCTCATCGATGCTGTAAAGTGGATTAGACATTAAGTGCTTTTGTATTTGCTGCTGTGGTTAGGCTGGGGCTCAGCTGGCCTTTGAGGAAGCCTATAGGTGAAAATAGGGGTGATGCTCCTCCTTGCAGCAAGCTTGCTTACAGCAGTGATGGCAGTGAGGAGGGGAAGCCCATAGCAAAGGGGGGCACGCAGCAGTCCAGTGTGTGCACCCAGGTGCTTTGTTCTGCTCTGGTGGGAAGTTTGTGCTTGCTCCCTCTTGGTCTTGTAGATGAAACAGACTGACCCTCACCAGCAGTAGGAAAACGTTCACTTTTCCTTCCCATTAACGCTGATTGGAATCGTGAGAGCGTTTTACACGTCCCCATGCCCAGGATGTGTTGTGTCTTCCAGCCATGACTTCTCTCCTCTAGCCCTCCAATTACAGACAATGGAGAGCTCTTGGGGGTTTTTAGAGACTTGCCTGATTCTTAGACACTAACCATGTCTGTGTGTGTGTCCAGCACGCCTGGACAGCCCCACAGCACGAGGTACAGTGGAAGAGCCATCGCATCTCTTGACGAGGTGTAGCCCAAGGGGTGGATGTGCCAGGGGAGAGGGTGTTGAGTTTGGGACACAGCTCCTGTGGGCATCAAACCAAGCTGCTGCACAGCAGAAGCCGGGGACAGTGGTGCTCATGAGACGTGGTTGGGAGCTAGGGAAGAAAGTCACAATGTGCTGTTTAACTTCACACGCAGCCTCTCGGGACAAGGCAAGAGCATGATGGTGTGTAACTGCTTGGGCTTTGTGTGACACTGATATACGTTATGCAAGATGCATTCCTGAGTAAAATCTCTTTGTTTTCTTTCTCACCTTCCTTAGTGGAGTATTCTCTAGGGTGAGGACCTGTGGATTTGGTGTTGTGCTGTAATATAGAACGTTAAAGTGTCTCCATAGAATCCCAGACTGGTTTGGGTTGGAAAGGACCTCAAAGCTCCTCCAGCTCCAACCCCTGCCCCGGGCAGGGACACCTTCCACTAGAGCAGGTTGCTCCAAGCCCCTGTGTCCAACCTGGCCTTGAACACTGCCAGGGATGGGGCAGCCACAGCTTCTCTGGGCACCCTGTGCCAGCGCCTCAGCACCCTCCCAGGGAAGAGCTTCTGCCTCAGAGCTCATCTCAGTCTCCCCTCTGGCAGGTTAAAGCCATTCCCCTTGTCCTGTCCCTCCATCCCTTGTCCAAAGCCCCTCTCCAGGTCTCCTGGAGCCCCTTTAGGCCCTGGAGCTGCTCTAAGGTGTCCCCTTGAGGAGCCTTCTCTTCTCCAGCTGCCCCAGCCCAGCTCTCTCAGCCTGGCTCCAGAGCAGAGCTGCTCCAGCCCTCGCAGCAGCTCCGGGGCCTCCTCTGGCCTCGCTCCAGCAGCTCCACGTCGCTCTGGTGCTGGGACCCTTTGTGTTCAGAGCCGATGCTGCAGCTGGAGTGCTGCCACCAAGTTAGAGCGCGGTGCCAGGCTCACGCTTGGTTCTTGGGGCACCAGGGCACGAGAAGGCCACGCAGCTCCTGAGGTGGGGCAGATCCATGCATGGCTGGGGGCATCCTCAAGGAGTCTCCGGGGGCCACAG
>NW_009931454.1:0-3366 GCF_000696875.1 Nestor notabilis | reverse complement strand
GAACTGAGCCCTCTGGCTTTAGCTGAACTAGTTTGGAAGGGTTTGGACTTCACTGCTTAAGCTCTGCCGAAGTGCTCAGCCTCACTCCAGGCAGTGGTATTCAGTATAGAACGAGCTCTGTATTCAGGGTAGAAGGAAGCCCTGGGGGAAGAGTTAGCAGGGCTGGGGCGGTGTGACTGTTAATAGCATGTCCTTGCTTCCCGAGGGAACTGTGAAGATTTACTAATGATCGGGATGTGCTCGGACATGGTGGCAATAGGACCGTTGGGAATGGTTTTGGCACCCGCCTGAGGAACTTGGAGCTCTTCTTGTTCTAAATAAAGAAGCTTCCATGTTATCAACAGACTCATAGAGTAGGAGACCTGCACGTGCCCCAGCCTGGCAATGGGAGAGCAGCACTGAGAGCCCTCCCAGCACATCATTTCTTCCTTCCTTTGGCATCACAAATGCTTGTTGTGCAGGCAGGGTGCCAGTGACCTTAAGGTGCAGGCTGGGTGGCACTGTCATGAAGGAGACCCTTCTTTTAAGGGTGTTCCCTGGTATTTATAGCAAACCATGTGGCAGTGCACAGAGGGATGCTGGGGACAGTAACTCAGGTGACAGAGCAGGGCATGGCAGGTCCTCAGCTGAAATAGGTGTCTGGGTAAGCACGGGATGTGTGTGCTTCATCTGCTGAGGAGAAGAAAACTGCTGGAGAGGCAAAGAGCAATTCCTCTTTTCCTTCCGTATCGCCAGTTGTGTGCAGGGCAGAGGGTGAACGCCTTCAGCTCCTCAAGTGGCAGAATAATCAGTAGAGGTTAAGTTCCAGTTTCCTCGGTTGTTTTTAGACCCCACACTTCAAGTTCTTCCTTGGTGGTTTATCGCATTCGGACGCGTTCCCCAGGGACATGAACACGTATCCTGTGCTAAGTGCTTTGCTCATCAGCTCTGCTCCAGCTCCCTTTGGGCGCTTCGGTTTCACTTGTGCAAACCGCTGTGATGCCGCCTGCTGGGATGCGACTGAACCGGGAGGAACCAGCGCAGCGGCGCTGGGGGAGGCAGGGCCGGGTGTTAATGCAGCAGCTTTACCGAGGTGACACTTCCCTGCCTATACCCTTCCCATCCCAAAGCTCACCCTGACCTGTGGCTGCTCCGCACACGGTGTCAGTACGACTTGAGGTGCGTGGCAGCCAGTGGAGCGCTGGTGTTTGGGAGATGGAAGGTACGGCTGGCCAAGGGCTGAGGAGCTGCATGTGAAAGGCAGCAGATGCTCCCTGGGGACAAGCGGCACCTCTGTGGTCAGGTAATGGTTTGGGTTTGGGTTCCAGTGGGTCTTTGTGCCAAATACCCTGACACTCGAGAAGGCCACTGGTCTGGCCAGGCACACTCAAGCTGTAGCCAAAGCCATCAGGGAGCTACATTTAGACAGCAGCCTGCCGGGACTGGTGGCAGAGGGACACTTTGCTTACGGGGGATTCTCTCCTGGAAGTGTTGCTGGAGGGTTTCTTGAGCTTTTGTTCTTATTTGAGGGTCCTTTGGCTACTTAAGGATGGGCACGTACTGGACTTAATCCTCTCCCCTGATCTGCATATGGGTCATAGAACGGTTTGTGTTGAAGGGACCTCAAAGCTCCTCCAGCTCCAACCCCGGGCAGGGACACCTTCCACTAGAGCAGGTTGCTCCAAGCCCCTGTGTCCAGCCTGGCCTTGAACACTGCCAGGGATGTCAGCCTGGGCTGGGGAGTAGTTCCAGTCTGCCCATAGTTTTCCTCTGTTCTCTAAATCCCTCTCTGCGGCTCCAGAGCGAAGCTGAAACGGGGTTTGGGTCAGTGCATGTTCTCAGGGCACATGGTGCTCCTGGGTTTAAACGGAGGCTCCTGACCAGGCTGTCGGCTCGGAGGCGCTGCAGTGTGGTGCCATGGTGCAGCCAAGTGACTTCCAAACCAGCCGGGTGCACTGTGCTGTGAAAAGAAGCACGAAGGTGCAGTGCTTTGGGGTTTGGTGGTTAGTTTGGTGCGTGCTGACCCTGAGCTCCAAGCTCTGCATTGCTGTAGCACGGCTGTGCCACCGGGGTGAAGCATCCTTAGTTTCACAGCTTGCCTGTTTTCCAGGCAGCAAAGACAGGTCAGGGCTGATACATGTGGAAGCTCTGGCAAGTTAAGCTGTAGGTGCAACTGGAATAGGTTATTAAGGAGCTAAACATCTCCAAACCCACGATCTGCTGCCAACCAGGCCTTAGATGATGTATTTATTCTTCCACAGAGCGCAACATATACCTGTTCTGTCTATTTTCTGTGAGAGGGGCCAGGACCCTTAGGGAAGCAGCAGTGGGATACTAAACACCTCTTCTTCAGAGCAGCAAAGCTCTCAACTCTCCATGGGCATCCGCTTCATCCTGGGAAAGTGATCTGGTGGTCCCAGCATAGCCACTACCAGCAAGGGGCTCTGCTCTGCCCCAGACCATCTGCTTTTGGGGCCATCACGCCCCAGTCCCTGGACGGGCTGCTCCCATGGGAGGGTTGTAGGAGATGGTCTGGGCATGGAACGGGTGAGCAGAGATTGAGCAGCCAGCGCACTGAGTGGACACTGTGGTCAGCGCATGTTCATTGCAGACAAGGGGATAGAGGTGCCTTTCCCGGGTCTAGCTCAGGAATTCCACTGCTGAGGGCAGAAAGCTCCCGGGAAAACTAGGAGCAAATGAATTCCCTGGCCTGTGTATGATGAAAGGGGCTTTTTGGTGCGTGAGAGGGCAGGAGGCGGGCAGCAGCTCTGTGCACGGCCAGCCCGGCTGCCGGTCCCGGCGCTACCTCGTCTGCGGAGCTGGTGTGACGAACGCGTGTCCATGGGGACACGGGGTTGAGTTACTCCCTGGGCCATATGTTCACGATTATGTGTTCTGGTTGAGAGCAACCCTAACCCGGGAGCAGGCGCGTCTCGATGCCACGTGCCCTGGGCTCCGTGCAACTGCGCCGCTTCTAAATAAAGCCCCTCGCCCGCTGGAGCGGGGCCGGGCTGGCGGCGCCTCGCATAGTTTCCATGTTTCCCAGCTGTTTGCTTGTTTCTTGGACCGGTACAAACACAACCCTCGCTGAGGGTGGTCAGCGGGATGTGGCCATCTCCTGGCCTCGGTCCCCATAGAGCACAATTCCTCAGCCTGCTCCTGGGAGGTTTAGGGGAAGGGAAAGGGTGTTATCGCGGTCCCCACCTCTGCTGCAGCCGCGCTGTGTGATGAGATGCTCCAGGACTATCTGTCCTGCTTTCTGGAAGAGAAACACCCCAACTTGTTCTGGCCTGATGTTACTGAAAGGGTGACAAAGGAGGGAGATGACTCTTGGATTTTATGTGCGAAGTAGGAGCGTGAGCGGCACCTCCTGCCCCAGCATCTCCC
>NW_009931453.1:0-23515 GCF_000696875.1 Nestor notabilis | reverse complement strand
GTGAGCAGGAGATTAAGTCTGAATGCCAAACTCCAAGCTCTGGCTTTTGGAGAAGAGACATAGCTGAGATTTTTACCAGTTGTGTTCTCACCATTGACCTCTCTTCAGATATGCTATAAGAGGAACAGCCCTTCCCTTCTGAGAAACAGCATGCGCCAGGGTGAGTCCTCAGCATCATAAAAATATGTCCAAGGTTACTGTTAGGAGTGAAAGCTCAAGGAAAATGGAAACCCTTAGAGCCCCACTAGTAAGTTTGAACACGTGGAAAATGTTATATCGCAGGATCCTGTTTCCTCCATTGAAGCTGAAGGAGGACTTCAGGCTGTTGTTAGCAGCCATTTAATCATGAGCAGTAATGGTACCCTCAGCAGGGGAGAGGAAGGGACAGGCATTTATGCCAGTTTCACTGAAATCCATACATGAGAGAAAGAACAAAGAACTAAAAATTAAGTATCACTGTAGGAGGAGTAACCACTTTCACACACTTCCATTAGCTATGCTGGACATGGAAAATAAAGCAAGAACCTCAGAATACGTTAACAGAGCAGGGTAAGCTTTTTTTTTTTTGTTTTTAAAAGGTGTCTGTATACAAAAGCAAGTCGCATGACAGAAAAATACGAGGAACCAGAAGTACCTGCCCACAAAGGGGATTTCAACATTGTAAATTTAACTGAAACACAGCAGGGAAGTGAAACTGAATAGGAGAGGGGCTTGATACTAAACATTAGGTTGATCTGCTTTTGAATTGCTTTATGGTGCTTGCCATATAAACAGTTGGGGTAGACACACCTTATTCTGACATGAATCCTTAAGAGCAAAGTTGAACAACTATAAACACAGGAACAAAGCAATGCCATAAAAACTGCCGATATCTTAATACTGTTGAAGCTAAATGAGCCACAGAAATAGTGCAGAGTAATATATTGCCATTTTTATGACTATTGTGCATATGGTGGTCAAGACTCAGGAGGCTATATGGAATGAAACACCATTAACAGCACTGAGAAAGTGCCAGTTAATTTGAGGAGACTCAGCTACAGCCAAGTCTTTACCAAATTTTCAAAGTCAGAAACCTAGATGCCAAGAGACTGGCATTGAGGAAAACAACATACAGAGCAAGGGATAAACACTTGTTCCATCTTAACAAGCAGCTTTCAAAGCTGTATATACAATGCAGTTATTTCAATGGGGAGTGATTATTCGCACCAACTATTACCTGTAGGCAATTGTCTGCACATTTTTACTTAATGTAGAGATGTGTAAGTGAATGCAAATTTCTCGAGCACAGACTGATGCAAGTATTGAGGGGCTGTCTACACTAATGAATAGCCTTATACTCCTTAAGTCCTGGAAGACTTGGTGCAAACTTAGTTTGATAAAAGTAAATAGGAAGAGACACACAGTACTTTGCACAAGAAGTTTTATTTATTTTAACAAAAACACAGTACTTAGCAGCATTCACTTAGGAACACTTCTGCCTCCTGAAGTATTGCCCTTGAAGATTTCTGGATGTCTGATCTAAACCCCCTATGTATAGTCTAGAATGACAGATAAGCTTAGCTAAATCACACATTCATTCATTCAGAGATGTCATCACAACTCTCCCAATTTCCATGGTAAAGTACAAACGGCATGGAGCTTGTCAATGAAGGGTTAATGTACACACATCGCTGTACAAGCTTCCCCCTTTACTACTGTGACTGTAGTCCACATCTGAAAGGACAACACTCCCCAGCTGTTCAAAGCATAATCTCAAATTGAAACTGCCTGCTCCATCACTGTGTGGCTGGATACGGTGGACAAATGAAGCCCGCAAGTTTTGGTGCTGCTCAAGAAATAAGAGATCCAGCTGGTATCAGCACTCAAGCCATTATCTTACTCCTCCCCAATATTTCTAGGCACTTTCTGTATATAAGCCATACTATGTGTAGCACATTAAGAGGCGAAAAAAAACCACAACAAAAATCATCCTATGAATAACTCCTTACTACTTTCTCCTCCAAAAAGAATTCCCTAACTTTACAGCGCACATACACATAGCTCTCCATCCGATGTAAAAAAAGGCAAACTAACGATTATACAGTCAACAGTCATTAACTGCTGCTTGACAGCTACTCACACTCAGGTGTCCCAACACTTCAATCTCTTGAACTTTTTTTTCCTTAACTAGTTTCAGATCTACAGTGGTTCTGAGCTCTAGTTGACATTGGCTGGATCCCTTGTGTGAGATCAGTGGGGGAGGCAGCAATCAGACCTCTACTGCATTGTCTTCTTCAGAGATATAAGGGAGGTAACTTGACCAAAAAATAAAAAAGAAAAGAAAAAAAAAAAAAAGAGAGAAAAATGTAGATAACACTCCAGTTTGTATTTCCAGGCAGCTGGAAACCCAGCAGACAATGTAGCTGTTGCTTAACAAACACAGAAATCTACATTGTATGCCAGGTTCATGCCCCAAACCTGGACAGTCTTCTCATAGAACTTACAAGATTAAAAAAAAATAATGGAAACCAAAAACCACCTGTGCACATCACAATACATTTCCTCCCCTAATGAGTAGCAGTTACACAATAAGCCAAGGTGCCTGTGTCAACACCTATCCTTTTCAGGGTTAAAGATTCTTGAAAGAGTGAAGTCCAGCTGTATTCTTAGCTCAACTCTGCAAATAGTCTCAGCAATTTGGACTACTACAAGCCCCAAGACTAGGCTACAGAAAAGACTGTTGATTTCCAACACACAACATCCATCTGTATTTAATCCGATTCTCACAGTGAAGTAGATCCAACAGATACCCAATCTTTTATTGGGGGCCACACCTCAGGCGTTAACTTGTTAACACTGTAAACTTGCTCTGCACCCAGGAGAGAAGACAAAAATCCAACAAAAAGTCTAGATAGAAGATATGAGATGTCATCAGAGACCCAGTAGCCAGATGTAGCTGCTGATTGTAAAGACAGAATCTACACTGACTACTGAGCGATTGATGGGCAACTACATGTTCTGGGTTGACCGATCCACAGCATTAATCCGACATGACCTGCAAAAACAATTAGGAAAAAAAATGTAATCAGTATATGAAACAGTTCTGTAAATAAGCCTTCTTAAAGAATTTTCTACAGTTGGTATTGCACAGGTTTGTTGTAGACAGTAAACAGAAAAGTCTGCTGCCAGAACAGAGTCACCTCAGGTATGCAGTTATTGCTTTTATAGTTAAAAAGTACTTGCAGTGTTCCTGTACCTTTATTCTGAAATAACCTGTTTCATCCCCATGTATTAAAGACCTGCTCCCAAAAGCAGATAAAAAATGCTCACAAATGTGAAACAGAGTAACAGCAGAACCAAGTCACCTTAAATTTCTCCTTAATCCTCAAACAATATTATGCAAGACATGAATTATTCAAAACCAGACTGCTCTTATCCTGTCAGAAAGGACACTCAGTAAATAAAAGTAAACTTAAAGGCACAGAGGTAATCTGAAATGGGGAAATGCATCCCACATTGCAATGTGAAAAATTACAATTCCTGCATAATTTAGCAGACAGGAATAGGGGAGCTGCTTAGAGTTAACTTCTATTAGAAATCTGTGCAGCATTTCATGTCTTTGCATAAAACATCCCATTCATAGCAATTTGAAATCCCTTCATCTCTGCTGTCAAATAAAGGAATCCCCATTCCTCTCTACCAGCTCAGAAATTGCTATAGCATAGCACAGCACATCTGAGAAAAATCCCAGTGGATACTTCCCTAGCTTGGCCTTCTGATGGTGACTCTAAGTAACCACTTGAAATTTTTGAGTAAGCATTAAGATTCACTGACTTATTTCTTACAACATCAAAGACAAAAAAATAACCATCAAGTTAGAACTGCTCATTAAATATCTCAAGTATTTTCTTAAATAAAAAATTTACTTGGGAACTGGTGAGACTTTCAACTTTAGTGACAGAGTATTTTAAACACTGTCACTGGCCTGAAAAGTGTTTTTTTTTTTAAAAAACACATAACCATAATTAACTGTAATGGTAAGAGCATTTTTATGTATTTTTAATAATTTTTAAAGTTTTACCACTAATCTTTGACTAGAGTATAGCAATAATATCAGTAATTAAAAGACTGGTCTATTAGGAAGGAAATACTGGAACGGCTTTCTCTCAAATACTTCTGGAAAAGAGTGGTAGCTGTTACATTCCCATTGTAAGAGAAGCACAAGATCTGAACTTTTCCACAATACAGTTTCACAAACAGCATTTATTAAGTATGAATCAACAATATACAGTAACTATACTAACATCAGGAGCTCACACAACTGTCAGAAGCTTGCCAGGAATAAAGTATGTAATGCTGAAGCACAGGAGCAGCAGCACTGAAGCTGGGAAATGAATACTGGCATTTCTCTGCTGGAGAACTCACCTCAGTCATTCGCGTAACTCATTTAATGCAGCCTGTCCACTTCTCCCTCTGTAGGCACCAGTTTTACACTTCCCTGGCTTTCAGTCCTCCTCAAGACAACCCAACATAACCCTCTACTATATTGTCACCATGCTCCAGCCTAGGGCCAGCCATTCCCAACCTCAGAGCAAGCAACACTCCCACCTTCACCCTCAGTTCCAGCCTAGCAGCATGCAGGTGGCAAGGGTCATCCTACCCTATCCCATACAGTGACAAGAGCTTTTCCACCACTGGTGCTTGTGGCTGTCCAGGGAAGCCAGAGGCAGTATCTCCCCTCTGACCTTCAATCAAGCAGGCTTTTGGAGTAAGCTGGAGAAAGTACAGTCACTGTCTTCAAAGAAAGACCAAGAGGTTCAGACAGTAGATTTGCAAAAAAAACTGTGTTACAAGTGTTATTTTTAAATTACAATTTTTTATTTTAATCAAAGAGCTTCCAATTTATTATCAACTATTCAGTCATTTGTGAGTTTTAGCCACACCCCTTGCAACTAAGAGAAGCAAGGGGAGGAGTAGAACCTTTAACTCGGACACCACCCTCTGTCTAGGACAGGCCACGCTGAGAGGCAGCCCCCAAGCAGCACTTTTTAACCACCCCGACTGCTGAAGCAGTGGGGTGTGCCTGCGCACCCCCTACAAGAGAAAGTCAAACCCCACAGAAGAAAAGGGGAGTTTTACTTCAAGTTCAGAGCTCTTGCAGAAGAGGAAAGGGAGGTGGTTTGTGAACATCTCGGATGTGGGAGCACTTCACATGTATGTAAAATGAAGTCTCAAGCTGTACCATAAGCCCAGGACATGAAGTCTCAGATCCAGTTGAGCAGTGCCTGGGTTTGATATTTGTGCAGACAGAAGTCTTACTGCTTTAAGAAAGCAAGAAATACCAAGTTATGAGGAAAAAAAACCCCACCACCTGTCACCTGTAAAACCGATGGGTAAAGCTTTTGACACTGGTGAACTGTACTAACATGAAGGTTTATTACCAAAAATAAAAGCAGCAACTGCACCCCTCACCAGAACTGGTGAAAAATAAATAAAAACGACCATACTGGATGTGTGTTGTGCATCAAGTACAAGGCAGGTGACGAGCACACTCATGAATCCCCTCCTAACAGACTCATACCTTTACTTGCTGAATCAAGATACGTTTAATACACTTGAATGATCTTTAAGTAGATCAATCAAGGCAAGGTATCCAATGCATTCACAACTATGTATTTTCCAGTTCGAATAAAGTCAGTAACTCAAATTTTTAATCAAAGGCCTAGCTGTTGAATTCACAGGGAAGAGAACAAACAGATACTTATCAACCAGCTTTCCTGTGGAAGAGTTGCATCATGAGTTCACAACATTTTAAGGTTAGGGACTTACAGTGCCAATGGCACTGGCAAGCATTAAAATCTGTAATGAAAAGGGGGAAAAGCTGTTCAGTATAAAGACCAAGGAAAGCGGCGAAGGAAGAAGCAAAATACGAGTTATTTGGATTTGAAAAATAGTTCTTGAATTCGATAACATGGTTTGTTCTGGATAGCACTGCCACAGGTGTCAAATGAACTGAACACAAATAAATAGCTGCCATTTTACTAGTTCCATTAGAATCCATATTGTGATACTTTTAAGTGGGGCAGGAGGATGTATTCAATAGAAGTGACTACCTGGATGTTAGCTTCAGTAACTTCCCAAACAGAAAGCCAGCAAGCATCTCTGCAAGTTCAGAGCTGACAGTTTCACAGAGATTTAATAAAGACATCACCAGGGACAGCCAAAATACTTATAATTCAGTGCACTGGCACTGCAACTGAAGAAATATTTCTCCATGCTTAATGCACAATAGAATGGCATTTCAGTGTTTACCAAGCATGCCAAGAACTTCTAATTACCTAATATGAACTTAGGCAAGGAGCCACTAAGTCTTAAGTTCTGAATTCAGTAAAACAGATCAGAGCATTGTTTCAATCAAGTAGGCATACACTTTATAAAGGAAATGCGTAACTGTGGAGTTCAGCTATGCATCGCAATATGTGCTACTTAATGAAATGGAAAAGTTAACCAAGGTAGTAAGCTCTGTTTTTTTTTTTTTTTTTAAACCCCACAGTAATGATACAGAAGGTGAAACCAACATTAAATACAGGTGTTTAATTAAAACGCATTCTTACACACATGAATTCCTCTGCAGTTACATAATTACGCCACAGCCAGGATATCTCCATAGCAAAGCATGTTTTCAGTGATCCCAGCTCCTGCATACCTCAGACCCTGTGACTGCAGTGGTCAAACCCATTCAGACCAGCTGATGGTCACTTGACTCTCTGCACTATTTATACATTGCTCCATTAAATGAAGCTTCTGATTGGGCTGAACAGATTTACTAAAATCCTTCCCAAGACATTTTTCAAATTGCTTTGCAGAGAACACCAGTATGAGCAAGTCTAGGGAGGTAAAAGAGTTGGCACAGACTTCCAAAATAACTTCCTAAAGGCAAAACCACCTGCATTCTCAGAGGCCAACTAACTGGCTTGTTTTTAGAACTTAATTGCTGATAAACACAAACACAATTACCTTTAACCAGGACCTATTTTTGAGCTGACTTCACAGACAGTCTTTGATGGATTTGATACAAATAGGTAAGAAACTGGCTTAGTTGTAAAACCCCAAAAAGGATGCTGTAAATAATTATTCTAGCATGCAAACCCCCTCCCCCCACAGATCAACTCTAAGTTATACAGGCATAAGTACTTTTGATATGGAGTTAAGCAAACTGTTCTCTGAAATTGATGGAATAATGAATAACTGAGCCTACAGCTTTGAAGAGTGGCACAAAGCTTCCATGGAAGAGTATTAGGCATGAGTTAACGTTCCTAAGCCAGAGACTTCTATACGGTAAGTAGTAATGAACTTCCTTTCTATAATGCATTCAGTTGTCAGCTATTGTTAGTAAGTTCTCACACCCCAGTGTGTTGTAACTGTCCACTGGATGGTAATTTGAGAAACTCAATTAACTTATTCACCAAATCCCAATTTTATGAGCAGTAAGGTAATTTTATGTAAAAGAGAGCAAACAGTGAGTGAAGTTTCTGTTTAGGTCCATGATGTTAAACAAACACCTTGCCAGAGGATTTCCAGCTCAGTTCTTTACAAGACATATGGAAGGTAGCCTTCTGCTACCTGGCATAACAGAAACACCTACAGCTAGATCTGCTTGGGTGGACAAAAACCCAGTGTTTCTAAGCTTAAGGCAGGGTTATAGCACAGGAGACTGCCAAAGCAGTAATGAGGTGGGAAGTGAAAAAACAAACAAACAAACAACAAAACAAAAAACAAACAAACACAACCAAAACAAAAAAACACAAAAGAAAAAAAAAAACAAACCAAAAACAACCCCCAAAAAACCACGAAACAACTCACACTCCCCTCCTCTGCCAGCCTGTGTGCCCCTGGGTTTCCCTTTAACTCAGACCTGTGCAGGACCTTGAGTCACACACTGTCAGCAGCCCCCATGTCCAAGAGGTTTGCCAGACTTACTGCGCACAGATGTTACAGGCATACATCAGGGTATAGTACATATATGGAAGAGGCCCACCCACCCATTCAAAAGCCACATAGTTGGTCCTCATAACATATTAACACCGTTGTAGTAGAGATGCTAAGCAAGATTCAAATAATTTTATCAGATGTTTAGCTATCATATCATTCTTTTTCTAAAGAGCATGCATGCACCTTGCAACAGCACACTCTCAGCATGCCAAATACTAACAATGTGACTAGCAATCCAACTGAAACATGAGTAGAAACTAAATGAATTAAGCACAAAATATAGTATTTTTACTGCAGATAGGATTCATCTGAGATTATCTGATGCTGACTGAAGTTACTCAAACAAGCCTCTCAATACCCCTACAGCACATAACCTTTAATGGTTGGGCTCTGAAAACCCTGCTATGTCCTTACTATGCAATTTAATTCAAGCTACCATGCAGTGTAAGCTTGCACAGATCTCAGTCTACATGGAAAATAAGGACCCTAATCTTTGGCAACTCCATCATTTATTCATGCTGGATATCTATGTGAAGAGAATATCAGCAAAAGAAAATATCAATGTGAAATGGCAACCTAGTGAATAAGTAAAAGCATGCCAGGGATGAGACAAGTCTGATCCAGAAGTCAGATAAGTTGAGTGGCAGCAATTCCTAAGACTAATTCCCAGCACTGACAGTGAGAACCTTCTGTATACTCCTCAAGGACCTACTTTAAAGATAATTACTCTTCCAAGTGCTGTTAGTACTTACTTCAGAGGAGAACAGCATTCATGTGTTACTTGAACTGTGCAATATAAGACACTTGATTATTCAATTATGGAGATGATGCTACAAAGCCACCTGGTCCTGTATCACACCCTATGCAATAGAAGGGTTGTAAATATAAACCTGTTTACTGTCCTGTTCCCCACCCCCTCCTCCTAATTGCCTTCCTGTGAACTCAACTGGGGGAGGTAAGCCAGCCCCCACCACGCCCCACTTGCAACCATATGAAGTTTAATACATTTATGCCATGAAATTACACTGTTTCCGATCACCTTCCTATTCTATAGGAAAAATAAGTCTGCCCCCAAGCAGAAGTGGATAAATTGGGGAAAGATATAATGATTATCTAGAAACAAATTTTAAGCCTGTAAGTTGTAAGCCTGATTGTAGGATGGGGAACCTGGATGACAGGCATGGTTTGGGCATTGTTTTGCCTCATGACTCAGAGGGACTCGCTTTTTCCCTCTGACACATGCAGTTGACAGCCACCTTCTTCCCCCTAGTAAATGCTAGAACCATGCGAACAAAAGGGAGAACGAGTCCACCCAAGATGTCACACCAGTTATGCAGCAGCGAGCTTTACTCTGGAAACACAAGGGGCAAGTTACATTATCCGCATATAAATTAAGAAAATGTAGAGTCTACAACTTCAACAAAAACATAGATCTTAAGCAGTGTTAAGGTGGACATCTAAGAGAAGTTATTAGGGAACACTAAAGCCCTCAGAAGCCCGGAAACCTGAACATAAGACCCAGATTACAGTACAGATGCAGTTAAGGTCTTCAGAAACCAGAATCAGTATTCTAGGTAAGTGTTCTCCAATTTTTTTTTTTTTAAATATGAAGCGCTTCACAACAACAAAAACTGAAGATCACAATTTAAGTGTTAAGAAGTCTTTACAACAAAAATATGAAAGCCTGGGACACATTTTATTTTGCCTGAAGATTATCACTTTACAATAGCATGCTACTATGCCAGAGACATAAATGCATATGTTTATTCCACAGCCTTTGCTTCCTTTAGACCAGCAGAAGAACAGGTAAAACGTACTAAAGCTTCACATAATAGACATCTAGTCAACAGAACCAGGGCTAACATTTACTGATAGTAAATCTGCATGAATACACACCAGCAGGTCACATGCAGGTTACAAACACCAATTCACACAGCTCTAGATAGGTAATATTCTACATGCAACTTCAGAGAAAGCAAATAAAGTGATGTGTAAGGGACAGCAGCATCAATACTGATAAATGCTGTTAAAGATACTAAATTTTTTATTCCAGATTTGTACTTCCAGGCATGTTGTAGAAGTCATCACACAGCTCTAGCTTTACAAGTTAGAACTCCTCTGCTGATTAAAACATACAGAGGATCAAGGATCCATAGGGAAATGAAGATTGTGTCTTAACCAACCAACCACTTGAATGAAGACATCCCCCCGCCCCTTCCCTATATATATGCGGATACGTACAAACTCTCACACTGGAGTGATGAGGTAAACATGGACAAACAAGTGCATTGGCAGGAGAGATAGATGGCTGTCAGTACTACTTCACCTTTAAGCATTTAAGCAAAAGACCTACTTGGACCTGGGACTGTACTATATGGGCCATCACCCGAGTTGTTTAATAAGCTATTAACATTTGAGTGACACATGCAAGTCAAAGCCAGAGTGCCCTCTCGTGCTTGACATACAGGTAATTAGGAGGTAGGCTGCAACCATCACTGCAAAAGCACTCTGTAGGTACTATTAATTGGTCAGCTTTTAGAAAATGTCACAGTAAGTAAGGTAAAAAAGGAACAAAAGTCTGGGGTAAATCTCAAGAATGCAAGAGATGCTGGCAATACTGCTACTCCTGCTGCTGAATTAAAGGCTACCTGCAATAAAGATGACTTTGGTGTGGTTTAGCAACCTAACACCAGAAGAGAGAGATAAATGGGATACTGAAGAAAAACTATAAAGCCACAAAATCAAGAGGTCAAAAAGTATGTGTGACCACACAGTACGAGGATTTAACTTTTACTTTCTCCCCTTCTCAAAAAGGGTAAATACAGAACCTGGAAGAGAAGATTGAACTTGTGGAAATAGCTGGTGCAAGTGATATAACTACCATGATACAGAATAGGGGAGACACCAGCTGGAGAAGCATCTTCTCCCACAGTAGATACAAACTTTAGGCTGTTGTACCCACTCAGAATCTTGCAAAGATTATCTTTGCGTTGTTTTAGACCGTCTCCAAGACAAAAATTAGCTAAGGACTGTTGTCCAAAATGTAACTGGAAAGAACTAAAAGGTAGCTCTTAAAGTACCCAATTCACTGGGGTGAGATACCTCAGGAATATTCAGAGATTCAAAAATAGAACCACAATAGATAAATGGGAAGTGGTATCATCCTTTGCTAAGGTCACCTTAGAATGAAGGCAGCAAATAAATTCAGGGCAGGTGGACACTATGGTGGCAGGAATACACAGTACTAAGAAAAGGATAATGACTAGCATACCACTGGGTTTGAAAAAGGGCACTTGAAGAGAAATCCCAAATGGCACAAAGTATCAACAATATTTAATCTTGTACAAACAGCTAATAGGTTCAGGTTGTGACAGAACAGTAGACTACACCAAAGTGGTCTCTGTTTCGAAGTATATATTAAGCAGTATTATCTACAGTATACTGGTATTACATACAGTATACTATATTATCTACAGTACACTAGAGTAAAACGAAGGCCTTTTTGAATCAGGCCTACTCCAACTCAATACCTTTCTACCCAGATGAGCTTTTTTATTACTAAAGATTCAGTATGAAGAAATGATAGCACAGTATACTCTAAAAAGTATACTTTAAAGACCAAGCATCCAAGCAGGACAGAGAGGATAACTAATCAAACCAAAAACTTATGGTACATGTAAATGCTATAAATACTTTAAAAGGCACAAAACTCAAAGCCAACTTACTTAAGAGTTAAGTATAAATTAGCAAGCAGAGGATACAGAGCAACCACTTCACATGTGCATTTGCGTCAGTATTGTGAATGACGACGGCACTTCAGAACAAAGATGGTTTAACAAGTGAGGTGGTCTCCACCTCTCTACAGCTGCAAGACATACTGACATAAGTATGCCAGTACACACTTTGTTTAAGAAAAAATAAATTAGTAGCAGCAAGGTTGCATCAAAAAAGAAGAAAAGTTACATCCATTGCAAAATAAACTACAGTCAGGTATGCATCAGATCCAGTATTGCAATTAAATTTCATCTTTGAAGTAAAACCTCTAAAACTAGATTCCTATTACAGGTCATGATGACACTAAGAAAGCTTAAACATGACCATATTAAATTTACATCTCACACTGTATACTTTCATTCATATCAGATTAAGAGAAGAAAAAGGAAAGATATCTTTGAGGTGCAATACCAATTTAAAATTCTGACTATTAATACATTTTTAAAATGCCACGTAGATTTGTCCTGATAAACCACTTGGTGAAGTCGAGGTGCACCTGATATTTTGTAATGCACAGCACTAACACAGGAACTACTGTCAAATAACCAGTCTCATTAATCCTCATTCTCTTCTAAAGGTGTGGGGGGAAGCCCAAAGGAAAACATGCACATGAATACTTCTGATAGGCATCAAGGATGACAGGCACTCTTGACTTTTCATTCTATGTCTGCTAATGGCATGATCAGCTTCACACTAAGACTTACTTCTTTTATCTCTCTGCTTGTAAGAGATTCACTATTACTGCTGTGGACATGTGAAGTAAGGTATAAAACAATTCCTTTCTCCTGTCAAAACAATGTAAGGCAGGCTGAACACCTTGCAGAGTCACTCAGCTACAACCTCTGGAGTTACTGATAACACAGCTTTTCCACTCTAATTGTTTTCTACCTCTACAGCACAGTTAGCACTATGTATAATGCACAGGTTTCCAGATAAGAGACCTGGGAATTTTATTTTCCAATACACACAGTATTTCAAACTGCATCAGCTCCATAGCAGCATTTTCTTCTAAATAAAGTGTATATTGCCATTTGGAGACTTGCTTCACTGTGCCACTGTACTAGCCTTCTAAAGGCTCGCAGGGCAAACATCTCTTTTGTTGGCAGAATGCCTCATCCAGCATCACTGGGTAACCAATGGGGAATCCAGTGCACTATACAAATACAAACATCAGCACAAGGTAACAATTAGATGGCAGAGTTGCACATTTCAGTAAAGTAGAGGAAGTCTATTAAAACAGTCATTTTGGAGAGAACGCCATTCAGAGCCTAGATCCTGTTATATTCACAGCTTGCATAATCACAACTAGTACATGTACAAAAAATCCACTGCATAAGTCAGGAAGAACTGTTGTAAAGTTGTTTAAAAATAAGCTATTCTAAATATGCAAAGATTCAGAGTACAAGATAAACATTTTAAGTTAAAGTAACCAACCTGACATCTCAAAAAAAAAAACAAAAAAAAAAAACCAACAAAAACCCAAAAGACTCCCTTTTAATAATTGATACCTTCAAGAGAACTTACTCAGCTAAAGCTATATATTAAATCCTAGGAGGTGCAGTATAAGTAAAGTGTACTGGGAAACATTTTGCCATAACAACTGAGAAACAACACCACAGGTTCTGGTGGGTTTAACTGCTTTCGGTATTACTTAAATGCGCTGAACAATTAAACATGGGCTAAAATTTGTCAGAAGCCGTTTCTAACTACATGCCTAGCTGATGTACCACCAATGGACAAGCGAATCTGTTGTACACAGATGCATCATTGGAAATTCTCCTGAAAAATAACTGGGCAATTAATCTCAAGTACAAGAAGTGCAAACTGTGAGGGGAGACAGACTGAAGAAAACAAGCATTCCCATCCAGCACTACTCAATTTCTGTTAGTGGCAGCACAGAGGAGTTCAAAGTTCACTTTCACAGTTGATGTGGGTTTCCTTTAAGATGCCTGGAAAATGACTATGTTGACCACATCCACATTCTGAAATACTTTTTTGAGAACTCCTAACGAAGCTTCAGCCAAAGGAACAGGAACTGACTCATATGTACAGTACCCATCCACTGCACAGTCACTCTCAGATGCATGCCTGAGATGCACATGGGCAGGGATAAAGCAGTCAAAATTCATACTTTGAGAAACTTCAGTTAGGGATTTTGTATTGACATGCCAGGACTCTGCATGAAGGTGTGCTCACAAGGCATCTTTATCACTACATGCTGCCACTGTTAGTGTCAGCTCTACTATTGCTGTTCCTGAACATGTATTCGTACGCAGAACTGAAGACTGAGCTGTGCTCAAGACCATTAGTACTCCACAGTGTATTTTACTATTTGCAACTCAACTGGCCATGAAAAAAGAGATATATGAGCTAGCATACTATTACAACCTGTGCAAAGAGAAAAAAAAGAAACCTAAACCAAACACCCAAGTGTACCATTTCAAATGGACTTGACTGTATATACTGTGTGTGAATCACTCAATTATAGTTAGGTTTTATTGCAAGATAAAGCAGTTCTGAAAGGGAAACTTGAAGGATCCAACAAATCATTCCAACAATTCCAATTCACTTGGCAATCTTCAGAGCATGGCAAACCGGTATGCAGTGAAGGAGGCTCTGTACAGAACTTGTATACTACCAAGTATCACCTTGCGGCTGTTAGCTATGTATAGACTTGCAGAAAACAGGCATCCCATTTAAAAGTCAGCTTTCTACAAAATAGGTGTGCCACTAAGTCATTGTTTAAACCCACCGAAACTGCACTGAATCATTTCCCTGAATAGCATCACAATGAAGTGGGCGTATTGTTTTTAAATTGAGGTGTCTGCTAAGAGAGTTTTTAAACAATTTTTGATTATCACCATATCCCAAAAGCAAAGACTTACCTCCTAAATTCTATAAAAATTGCACTTACAAATTGCCCAAGAAGAAACTCTGCACCAAACAAGGTAGGGAAGGTAAACATGGATTCCGGGAGGAAAACACCTTTGGTCTGACTACAGAACTACATTGCTCAGGATATCTATTAGAACCTTTGCTGCTTTTATCTAACAGAGCTTCTGTATACAAGCCTTTAAGGAAAAAGGTTAATCTGACATCCCAGGATAGTTCTACCCAATAGTTTTGGCTCTCCAGGCTGTCACAAAGAAGCAGCTTTATGTACAAGTGTTTTGTTCTGGTTTTTCCCCACTTAAAGGAATATTTGACTAAGGTTCTCTGCCCATATCTAGGCACTTTTTAACTGATGTGTATTTATGTGGTATTGAATTGCATACTGCTCCTCCACCACAGAATTACAAGCTCTTAACCTCAGCCAAGAAGTTAGAAGGTTCCAGTAGGACAATTCATCAGGCAGCAGAAGTATATTGAAAGTACTCAAGACAATCTGGTTATAATATCTGAAGTTACACATTATCAAGGGGCATTCTGGCTACAATATGCACCTCTTCGGGTAGAAACTCCCAGTGAAGATACAGCACTTGGCTTGTCAGTACAGCTTCCCCCCCCCACACACCCCAACAGATCAGATAATCTAGCAGGTGTTCCATGCCTAACAGGAGAGCAAGACATGCCATGCTACTTCACAGTTAAGAGGCAATTAGAGACTTCTTATTCAAATATAATACCACCTTCTGTACTCATCTTCTAGTATATGATCTATATATCTTTTTCAGAGCAATTTTTGCTATATAACTGTACTACAAAAATACATCATTTCCAAGAAAGAGACATCTAGGTAGGATAAGTCATATGAGGATTCTTTTGTGGCATAAGAAACAAGTGGTACATTTTAGTTTATTACATAAAGGTATCTCCTACAGTAACCTTGCTGCTATTACTAATGTAGCTATTTGAAGACATCGTCTTTCACATTCCAAAGTGAACCATTCCTCCCCATTGTTCTGCTTACTGAAAATGGCTGAACAAAACCAGCAAGGCAGTTGCAACCTTGAGCATCATCCTGACACCAATGTACTTTCACCAAGATTGTGTATGGATTTAGAATCCTAGATGTTCATTCTTCTTACAGCCATAAAGCAGTTCCGAGAAAGCACTTGGGTTTTTTGAACATGAAGCGAGATTTCTGCCTTCTCCAGCTTCTGTATTACAGGAGGCCTTAAGTGAGACCTGTTTGATATTCCTCAGCTAACAGTTTCTAAACAGTTCCAGAGGGGCAAGTGATTGTCCAGCTAAAGTGGTGCCACTATTAAGAGTCAAGCTCAAACTGCACCTGTTTGACTAAGGATAACATTTTTATGTCCTGTATGTGAAGACAGAGAGCTTGGGTATCAGTCATTTCAACCTCTCAGACGTCCAAGCAGCACAAAGCAGAGCTGGCCTCCTGAACTGACAACAGTAGCGGAGATAGGATAACTAGCAGCATTCAAGTAGACAACTCCCCTAAAAGACAAATAAATGACAGACAACTTCCACCAAAAGTTTGCCTACACTAGGCAGCAGAGTGGAAACAAAGCTGTCACTTGACTTCCAGTTCCTCATCCCAGCTATGAGGCACATCCTCTTGTCTACTTGCACTAACAGTTACTCCCAAGTGTTAATGACACTGAACGGCAGCATGGCATCTAATAACCAAAGGTCAAAATACTTTTAAGGATGCTCAGAAGTCAGAAGGATCAGGGCAGTTCCCTTATAAAGCAGTTTCATACTTTCACAGGTCATACTGTAGTTTTTCCCCTCTTAGAGAGCATCACAGTTTCTAACAGCTTGCTCTCCTTGCATCCTACTCAGGCTCTCCCTATCACAACTGCAAATACTATTATGCAACTTTCATGAGCACGACATTTCCTATAGTTTCCGGAAGAAAGAATAAACACTGGATTTCATTCTCATTCCACAGCTGCTTGTGGGGAGGGAGGCCTCCCCATCTACTCCTTCCTCCCCTGAGGAATTTCAGAGGAGGGGCAGAGCTCTCCCAGCCAGGGCTCCAGCCCAGCTGCAGCAGTCCCCACTGCAACATGCCTACTTCAGCTGCCGCCCACTAAACTCCACCAGCCACATAAGTCACTTTGCCCGCATGTCACTTTTTACAATGAAATACCTGCCTGTTTAGGGAACTGGCACCCTGAAGGCTGGTTTTGCTGCCATTAGAGGCAAGTGGGAAATGCCAGTCATTGACAATAATCTTCTCATTCACCAGGGACTACGTCAAGGGTAGACTTCATTTTTGAGGCTCACTAGTAATCACTGTTCAAATTGACTACTACTAGCACACATACTCAAAGCACAACCAGTATCCAGCAGAACACTATTACTCATCTACTTTCTGAGAAGTCAGTGCTTTAATTAAGCACCTAAAGAAATACTCTCAAGCTTCTGAGGAGACATGTTCAACTGATTTAGTAAGAATTACGCACCCATAAGTGGTTAGTGTTACTCATCATTAGTGGCTACATTGATAGTATTTATATATTACACCTCATTAATTCATTCAAAAGCTTAACTAAGAGCATAGATTTGAAGAGTTAAATATTTGTTGATGCTACATGAGGATCTCCCCCATGCAAAGATTGTCATCTTACTAACTAGTCAAATTGGTTAGAACTTTTCCAACTTGCAACATTTGCCTGAAAGCTTCCCATGTATTAACCAGTTTAAAGGAATAGCTCAAGAGACAAAATCTTCAATTATTTTAAGGTCTTCAGATGCCTCCTGAAACAATCAAGATGTTAAAGTATCCTATCTTGTAACATCCCTGAATTTTTCACCCTTTTTTACCAATTTGCGAGCACACAAATTTTCCTTTTCTGCTTGCAGGTGGATACTGGCAAGTATCTCCTGGTTTTCATACAAAATCAGGAATGTTCATACATTCACATGATCATCTCCCATTCAAATACCATTCTGAAAAGCACACCACCAAATGCTGAACCATCCTTATCGCAGTATCATATCTTTTAACTGAGCCTGAAATTTAAAGCGAGATTCTGTACAAGTTGGTTCTTTTAAATATTTTCAGTGTTATTCAGGGTTTTGTTTAATGCCTGTTTAATGCCTGTCCCCCCCCCCATACAAATTAAGAAGACAAAGCAAAACAGGCCCCCCAAAACTACAACTACTTCAAGTATTTTTAGTGAACATATAGACAACATTTTCTAATAGAAACCATTTCATGTTTATTGCCCAACCACACACTTGTCAGGCAAGGGCAGTAAAAGATTAGTAAAATACAAATATTTAATTATTCACAAGTCATCCAGACCTGTGACTTTTTCCTTAAGGTGTGAACAGCTGGCTGCAAAATTTAGACCAGATGTTCCTCTTAAAATGAGCACTGATTTATAAGCATGCAGTTTCACCATGACCAAGACAGCTACAAAACTGCACAGCACTATGCACCTATTTATAGTAGACATTTCTGACGGTGAAGAAAAGCAAAACATCTGGTTCAATATGATTATGAAACAGACAAATCTCATCACACAGTAACTACAGAGCATAACTTCTCAACAGCACAGGCCAGAATGTAAGAAGGAACCCAGATGTCTGCAGAGAGATACTCACACATGCATTAGACATAATTATTGTAAAGATGGAGTTTAGAATGATAATTAGAAGGCCAACAATTTTTAAAGCTGTTGACCTTAACTTTTGTAATAACATTATTAATGTTATTAGAGAATAACTGAAATCTGCGAATTCACTGGGAGAGTCGCATCACTGTTCAGTACCAAAAGCAAGCATGTATTGTAACACAAACAAGCATTCACATATTCAAAACAAAGTTTTGAGGTTTTTTCCTGCCTCATCTACAAAGATCTTTGGAAACAGCTAGAAGTTATCAGTTTGGATGCATGCACTAGTAAGAGTTTGGCCTGGCACAGGACAAAGCCAAATGTTTTAAGTTATGTGCATAGGCCACTAGGATAACTGCATGGCTTCTGAGTGTGATCAGTAAGATAGCAGCAAAACCTGCAACAAAACTACTCTGGCCTAGAAAACTTACTTTATTTCTTGAGTGAACATTAGAACATATGAACCATCTTGTGCTCCAACAGAGAAATAAAGCACATTTTAGGAGCAGCACAGAATCTGAACAGGAGTATACAAAAAGTAGGTATTTCCACTTAGAAACATATTGCCTACTCAGTGTTTCTAGGCAATAATTCTGTCAGATCATCAGTTTCCCCGGTTCAATACCCCACCTTATAATAGACAGTATAAGCTGTGCCACTATGTGTTCTTTTTAAAAAAGAAAAGACCAAAAAAGAACTACAGCTTCTTCCCTAAATTTAAATGCTTGATATCCAGCTGTTGTGTACTATAGTCAAAGATGAAAATTCTCACCTTTAAAAAGTAAGACTCCCTAGAAACAGTAATTGACAGGAGATTACAGGCAGTGCTTGCTTGTGAACCACAGCCAGTCCCACCTTTCCAAATCTCTATTTAGGCCACAAAATGACATGATTCTTTGCAGGGAGATGTAACAGTCCACAAGCATATCAGCTGGGGGGGGGGGGGGGGGGACCACAACCAAAAAAAGGCAAACCCAACAAAAACAAAGGAAACACACACACCACAACACACACAAACTCCCCTTCCAGAAAAAAAAAAAAAAAAAAAAAAAGCCACCAAAAACCCCACAAAACAACCGACCATACACAAAAAGAATTTAAACTTCTCTTCTTGGGCAAAGAGCTACAGTTCAAACTTATTCCTAGGAGTAGTCAGGTTAAGCAGCATCTTTATTGTTTGGCAAGCTTCTCTGAAGGGAACTGCACAAAATCTCCAAATCAGTTTCTTTAAGAAGAGGTCAGAAATACAGCCATCGAGATTTGCTTAAAAACAGTTAACCCAACCCTTTGGGCAGGATGACAGTCCAGAAAACCTCTTACGTATCATACAGTTCTTTTTTTCACACCCTCTATTTGTAGGTCATCACTCCAACATCAACTTCAAAGCCATACAGCAACTCTGTAAGGTGTCTTGAGTCAATTCATTTTTAAACTTTGCTTCATGGATCTGAGCCATACAAACAGATTTTCTGTCCTGTGACTGTTGCACTTCTAAGATACTGGTATTTTTACCAGTAAATCACTTAAACCTTTACTGCTCATCAGCTTTTATGAGCTATACCAGATATTCACAGAAATGAGTTGATGATGACGTTTTGGCATTATGAACTGAACCCACTACAGTTGCATTTATCATGTGTATAGGAGACAGGAGTATTTAGCTATACACTCCATCTCAGTCTGCCCATCCAGCACCTTAGATTTAACCCTTTTTTCTGATGCTGATGATTTTCAGTAAGCTATTTAAAGTAATATTAACAGCCTATACAAGAGCTACATCTCTTACATATGTATTTTGAAAGGTGTTGCCTCTTTCTCAAAAAACCCAAGGAACCAAGTAACATCAGTTCAACCTTTCGGCTCCTGTCGTGATACATAATCTGTAAGAATAAATCTAATCAGACATAATAATCTGATCACCCTCCAAGAAAACTACTTCAGTCATATTACACTGCATTTCTAACATGTAAAGGTGCAGAAGAACTATCTGCAGTTATTATAGTTACAGATGGGTGAACAAAATGTTTCTGCATTTATATAGAATGGCTTTCACATAAAGAATCTGGTTTTCAAACCTCAGCACAGTTAGAACATAGAGGGGAAAAAATATCTTGCTGCTCAAATCTGCAGTCAGGATATATAAACTAAGCAGCAACTCCTTCCCTTTACTATATAATAAATGTAATATACCTTCAGAGATGGAAACAAGCATCCTTGCCTGTTAAAAGCTTCCCTTAAGTTAAGGCTATCTCAAGTGTAACAGCTAACCCCAAAAAACAATTCCTGGGCACGGGAAAGAGGAATGAGCTAGGAGGTGGTGAACCATAGTACTACCAAAAGCAATCCCCCACTGCCACATTTTTTGGCAGGAGGTGAGGAGGGTAGTCATCTATAATCTATTCAGACATTGAACTGACCTATGTAATCGAACCAGTTCAAGATGCTACAAGTCAGGGGGGGCATACTCCACGCACTGGAAGTTTCCATAGGTCATTGAACCTATTATAACAATTTCTTATCTTCCATCACTCAAAACCCCATTTGGTTGGAAAAAGCTATCTGTACCCAGGAGGTGGGTGTGTATGTATGAAACAGGAGCAGTGTGACATGCACCAGCACACTGGCTAAGAATAACAAAATTAATAAGGAGTCCAGAATTTGATGTCATCTGACAATTATGGGCAACACTATTCAGCACTGTTGTATCACACAGGCAGGCATCTTCATACATACACACTGCCTTGCCATCCACACAATCAAGATATTTTATAGAATCCATCCACTGCTGAAGTGCTGCTAAACAACCGAATAAACCAGGGTTAGAAGTGAACCAGCCATATAACCCTTTCAGTATCTAAGATGCCAGCTGATGCAGACTACAGCTGTCACTGCAAAAAAAAAGCTACTTTTACGCATTGCTCATGTCTGCCCTTCTCTACATCCGTCAAGCACCACCACTTGCAATAATTGATGAAAATTATCATTACGATACATAGAAAAATTTACTTCTGGCAATTTTCATTTCAGATTTCCCTCCCTCCTAATGTTTTCTTTTTGGAAGAAATTTTTTCATTACATATGCTCACAAAAAAACAGACAGCAAAAACATACTAATAGAATGAGCGCAAAATGTGGTTTTGCATGAGATCATATACTACAAAACGTAAGGGTTAGATTTTTTTTAAATGAATAAACTGGAACAGTCAACAGTATGACACAAACCAAAATACAAGTAACAGACATGATCTAAACAGAATTAGACTGGAACATGTTGTTTAATTCCCAAAAATTCAGTTTATGCTTAAATCAGTCAGCCTTCACATCATACAAGTATTTCAAAACAGGTGAGTGAAACCCAGTGGGAGGTGGCTGATCATTTCATTAATAGACAATGAATTAACTACAGATACATTTTTCAAGCTTTGATTATTTAAGCATAGTAGTATGTGCTTTTTATTTTCGGGAGAGCAGGGGGAAGGGAGCAGGGGGACCTCTGGCAAGAATGCTAACCTTATGAATTCTTCCTCTGGAATTTTAATTGGTAAATCTATAAGTAAAAACGTACCCAGCTGCAGGGAGCTGCTCCCCAGCCCACCCCCCAATCACACAACCTCAGAGCTGACTGCTCAAGTTTGAAAATAAGAGTGTTTTCCTCAGGTGGTGTCCAGCCACACCTGAGCTAAGAAGGGGACTCTGGCAGCAGCAGTTGGGTTATGCTCTTCCCATCTTGCAAAGGCATAGTGCCTCTACAAGACATGCTTATCTCAAAATCTATTCTTTTTATTGCTTCTCTTATTAGACATTTCCTATTCGTTTTTGCAATAAATTTAGCTACACAACAACCTTGAGCTCTATTTTTATGTACAGCATTGTTCAAAGAGCTTCCGAAAATTGTATTAGGAAAGAGAGAAAGGCCTTTGAACAATTGAGACAAGATTCAGAACAGAAATGTAACCTCAACTCCAGCAAGTTTCTTTTTTTCCTTTTTGGAAAAACCTTCACATGGGCAACCATGACAGATAAAAGCAAGGGATTTAAAAATAAGAAAACCAGTGTTTTATGCATCAGAACTAACAGAGAAGAGCATACACTGGATGACACCTTTTAAGCTATAGCCAAAATGCTTTCTAAATAGATCTTTTTAGAAGTTACAGCTCAGAAAGCAAAAATAAAGCTCACAACAGCAGATCTGGAAAGTAAGTTACAGTTTCCACATAATATATGCACTCTTTACTGGCGAACACACAAGGTTTACAATATATTACAGGCACTACTCTTTCTCATCTGACTTGCAGGCAGTTTTCACAGTAACAATTAACATATCAAGGCCAGGCTGGACAAGGCTCTCAACAACCCGGTCTAGTGGAAGGTGTCCCTGCCCCCGTGGCAGGGGGGTTGGAACCAGATGATCTTTCAGGTCCCTTCCAACCCAGAGCATTCTATACTATTTAAACATAACTGAAAGAACCATTTTTATACGCACTCACATGGTAGCTTGGTCTCTTTAGTGTTTTGGGGATCACACTGTATTCAGGAGCCTAGTAAAAACCAACATTCTGAATATTGAGACTGATATATCTATCACTGTATTTCTACCTTGAAAAGAATAATGTCTCTGAACTATATCATATTTTCTTTCTAAATACTTAACACGATATTAAGCAACAGGCACGTGGGAAGCTGTATCTAGTTTTAACATGCAGAAAGCAAGCAATTCTGCCTAGCTCGTGATTTAAACTCACTCCAGCTTCCACATCCGAAAAACACCAGCTAAGCAACCGGCGCGGAGCTGCCGCTTCAGCCCTCCCCTCCCGGGGGGAAACAGACCCAGCCTCTCCCTGCTCACAGAAGACGTTTCGCTCCTAGCAGTTTACACCTGAGCACCGCGACCCGCGCTCCCACCTTCCCGGGACGGGGAAAAGAGCTCACCGCGACAAGGAAGTCGTGGCCACACGTGTCGCGGTGACTTTTATCCGCACGGGGACCCGAGAAATACCAGGAAAAATGGGGAAAGAGAAGAGGGAAAAACAAGGGGTAAGCTGGGGAATCCCCGATACCCCCCCTTCCCTGTAAGTGCGCTCGCTTCGCAGTCCGCGGTTAACCGGGAGCGCACGGCCGCAGCACAGACCCGACCCCACCACCTGAACAATTCCCCTGGAGCGGGCCGAGTCGCTCCTCACTCACCGGTGCCGAGCGGAGCGGCGCTTCCTGATGACAGGAGTCTCCTGCGAGCCCTG